>NC_091231.1:12117684-12132684 GCF_040958095.1 Procambarus clarkii | reverse complement strand
CTATTTTCTCCTATTCTTACCCTCTTACTTATTCTTACCTTTCACCCTATGCTGACCATTCACCTTATTCTTTCCTTCTTCTTTCGCTTGCTCCTCACCTCTCATCCGATTTATTTGTCTGTTTCTTTCTCCCTTTCTGGTCCACGACTTGGTCATGGTCGAGGAGGGCCCGAAACGTCGTCGTTCCTCCATTTTCTGATGTGTAATTTGGCCACCATGAGCCGAAAAGATTTAGGGACTATTGCAACCGGCAATGCAGGAAAGCGCTGCCTTACACGCAGACCATTTAGCTACCCGGCTACAGGCTCCTTCTCACCCACAACGACAACCTCCTGATCCAAGCACCGTGTTCAATTGTCTACGGTAGTTTAGTAAACAGCACGACGAAGTCTACCACCTCCTTGAATTACTCGTCGCTATTCGTAAGACAATGGGGGCTGCATAACGTGGGGTTGCATAGCAACTGATCGAGGACCTCTGGCTTCAGAAGTGCTGCAACTGGCTTCATTGGTACTGCATCTCTGAGGCATCTCCACTATCTCTCCCTACCTTAACGTAGACGTATATACGTATAACGTATATACCTTCCCATATACGTATACCTTCCCCCTATGCAGTAAGGCAAATATGAAGCTTGAGACCGCAAGAGAAAAAAAATCGTGCTGGTCGCAAACTACGAACCCAGGCCAAAGCGCTTGCGAAGCGCCGGGCGAGTGCTTGACCGCTGCGCCACGGGGCTCTGCGGTCACACCAGAGGCCAGATTGATGAAAGCACTTACGCAAGCACTTACGAACGTTTACATCTTTTCTCAATCTTTGACGGCTTTGGTTACATTTAGTAAACAGTTTACAAGCATGAAAACGTCCCATTTAACTGTTGTTATTGTTATAAACAGCCTCCTGGCGCTACGGAGCTCATTAACTGTTTAATAATTGTAAACAAAGCCGCCAAAGATTGAAAAAAGATGTACAGGTTCGTAAGTGCTTGCGTAAGTGCTTTCGTGAATCTGGCCCCAATATATTACTATTTCCAACTGAGACAACACTATCAGAACAAATTCCAGCAGTTTAAGCCATCATCAGTTGCTCTCCACTATACCTACAGTAAAAGCAATATTGGTGCTGATCTTTTGCTCAACATCTCTTGCTAAAGTGGCATTAGTCAGTCACTGGTGATTCTAAGATCGTGTTGCTGCACTGTACATATCAGGAGTCTTCAGACGTACTTGGCACCTTGGACGACTTGCTAAGACCCATCTTGCAGCTAATTAGCGTCCACCCTCAAGATTGCACTCTAAGGGTAGTACTTAATGGAGTAGAATCTGAAAGCCACTCAACCCCTCTACGCCACAGCCTTCTCCAACAGCCCCATTAAATACCAGCCCCTCTATAAATCCCCTAAACAAAAGCCTTCGATAAAAATAACAGACAAAAGCTTTCTCCAACAACTTCCATCCCAAGACAAAGCCTCTATTAAAATCCCCAAACATGTGCCACCCCCTCCTTACATCCCCACTAAACAATAGGCCTCTACAACAACCCCCAAACATGTGCAACCCCCTCCTTACATCCCCACTAAACAATAGGCCTCTACAACAACCCCGAACATGTGCCACCCCCTCCTTACATCCCCACTAAACAATAGGCCTCTACAACAACCCCCAAACATGTGCCACCCCCTCCTTACATCCCCACTAAACAATAGGCCTCTACAACAACCCCCAAACATGTGCCACCCCCTCCTTACATCCCCACTAAACAATAGGCCTCTACAACAACCCCCAAACATGTGCCACCCCCTCCTTACATCCCCACTAAACAATAGGCCTCTACAACAACCCCCAAACATGTGCCACCCCCTCCTTACATCCCCACTAAACAATAGGCCTCTACAACAACCCCCAAACATGTGCCACCCCCTCCTTACATCCCCACTAAACAACAGGCCTCTACAACAACCCCCAAACATGTGCCACCCCCTCCTTACATCCCCACTAAACAATAGGCCTCTACAACAACCCCCAAACATGTGCCACCCCCTCCTTACATCCCCACTAAACAATAGGCCTCTACAACAACCTCCAAACATGTGCCACCCCCTCCTTACATCCCCACTAAACAATAGGCCTCTACAACAACCCCCAAACATGTGCCACCCCCTCCTTACATCCCCACTAAACAATAGGCCTCTACAACAACCCCCAAACATGTGCCACCCCCTCCTTACATCCCCACTAAACAATAGGCCTCTACAACAACCCCCAAACATGTGCCACCCCCTCCTTACATCCCCACTAAACAATAGGCCTCTACAACAACCCCCAAACATGTGCAACCCCCTCCTTACATCCCCACTAAACAATAGGCCTCTACAACAACCCCCAAACATGTGCCACCCCCTCCTTACATCCCCACTAAACAATAGGCCTCTACAACAACCCCCAAACATGTGCCACCCCCTCCTTACATCCCCACTAAACAATAGGCCTCTACAACAACCCCCAAACATGTGCCACCCCCTCCTTACATCCCCACTAAACAATAGGCCTCTACAACAACCCCCAAACATGTGCCACCCCCTCCTTACATCCCCACTAAACAATAGGCCTCTACAACAACCCCCAAACATGTGCCACCCCCTCCTTACATCCCCACTAAACAATAGGCCTCTACAACAACCCCCAAACATGTGCCACCCCCTCCTTACATCCCCACTAAACAACAGGCCTCTACAACAACCCCCAAACATGTGCCACCCCCTCCTTACATCCCCACTAAACAATAGGCCTCTACAACAACCCCCAAACATGTGCCACCCCCTCCTTACATCCCCACTAAACAACAGGCCTCTACAACAACCCCCAAACATGTGCCACCCCCTCCTTACATCCCCACTAAACAATAGGCCTCTACAACAACCCCCAAACATGTGCCACCCCCTCCTTACATCCCCACTAAACAATAGGCCTCTACAACAACCCCCAAACATGTGCCACCCCCTCCTTACATCCCCACTAAACAATAGGCCTCTACAACAACCCCCAAACATGTGCCACCCCCTCCTTACATCCCCACTAAACAATAGGCCTCTACAACAACCCCCAAACATGTGCCACCCCCTCCTTACATCCCCACTAAACAATAGGCCTCAACAACAACCCCCAAACATGTGCCACCCCCTCCTTACATCCCCACTAAACAATAGGCCTCTACAACAACCCCCAAACATGTGCCACCCCCTCCTTACATCCCCACTAAACAATAGGCCTCTACAACAACCCCCAAACATGTGCCACCCCCTCCTTACATCCCCACTAAACAATAGGCCTCTACAACAACCCCCAAACATGTGCCACCCCCTCCTTACATCCCCACTAAACAATAGGCCTCTACAACAACCCCCAAACATGTGCCACCCCCTCCTTACATCCCCACTAAACAATAGGCCTCTACAACAACCCCCAAACATGTGCCACCCCCTCCTTACATCCCCACTAAACAATAGGCCTCTACAACAACCCCCAAACATGTGCCACCCCCTCCTTACATCCCCACTAAACAATAGGCCTCTACAACAACCCCCAAACATCAGCCCTCTCAAATAACCCCCCAAAACAAAAGCCCTTTCCAACACTCCCCCAGATAAAATCCCTCTCCAGCAACAAACCCCAAACAAAATCCCACTTTTATAACCTGCTCAAACCGAAGTCCATCAACCCGAGCAAACACCAAACTTTCCCTCCAACCCCCACCAAACAAAAGCACTCTCCAGCTCCCCCCAAAAACAAACAAAAGTCTTCCCCAACTTCACCAAACACCAGCCCTCTCTCCCCCCCCCCTCTCCCTCAGCAACAACGACACCCTTCCCCCACCCCCTCCCCCTCTCCACGACACCATACAAAAGCCCTACGCAACAGCTTTCAGAAATCAGCCTCTGGTCAATTTCCTGTCTGTGAATATTGGAAACGCTTCCTGCAGCTTTGGCCACGTGGCCGGGACGCGGCCGAGGGGAACCTGGAGTGCTATTTCCTCAGTGTTTTAAATTTGTGTTTGTATTACGCAAGTTAAACGCCGCAGTAACCTCCTTGCGTTCGCCAGAGTCTTTATTGTGTATCTCAAGGTAGACTCTGTACTCATTTAATTGTGCTTGCGGGGGTTGAGCTCTGGCTCTTTGGTCCCGCCTCTCAACCGTCCAGGGACCCCCCCCCCCCCACACACACACACACTGTGTACTCACCTAGTTGTACTCACCTAGTTGTGCTTGCGGGGGTTGAGCTCTGGCTCTTTGGTCCCGCCTCTCAATCGTCAATCAACAGGTGTACAGGTTCCTGAGCCTATTGGGCTCTATCATATCTACACTTGAAACTGTGTATGGAGTCAGCCTCCACCACATCACTTCCTGTGTGTGTGTGTGTGTGTGTGTGTGTGTGTGTGTGTGTGTGTGTGTGTGTGTGTGTGTGTGTGTGTGTGTGTGTGTGTGTGTGTGTGTGTGTGTGTGCATGTGTGTGTGTGTGTGTGTGTGTGTGTGTGTATGTGTATCTAGATAAAATGAGCACTTTGTCAGAGTAACTGTAAGATAATTGAGCAAGTGGACTGTACTGTAAGCTAAACAGCTGAACCCAAACCAGTCAAAAGCTACATTAAGCAAGAGGGTCGCAAGCTACTGCGATAAGCAACCAGCAACTGAAAGTCAGGTCCCAAAAAGCTGTCAATTAAGCTTCCCCTCACAAATACATATAGGCAAGTAAACTCATATAATAACACCAATCCCGAAATACTCCAACAGTTACATGGAACCCAAAGACCTTCAGGAGGTGATTAGTCAAAAGAAAATTACAGTCGCAAGCAGGAGGCTGAGTGACGCCAACCGGTTTCAGAAATACAGTATCAATACAAAGAGGGGCTCCTGTATTTTTCTAGCTGTTAATTGAAATGCTTCGTGGGGGTCTCATTGATGTCTATCCGTTTTCAGAGAATTATGAAGTGAAATTCACGTTAAATTGGGGTTACCTAGACTAGTGTTTCATTAAGGTTTGGAAGCCAATTTTTAAGAGATGGTTAAAAGGGAATACACGTGGAGGGATAAATCCTTCCTGGCGTCGCCGTAATCCTTTATCCCTTAATCTCTTTCTTTCCTTCGGGTGTTGGGATTTTTCTCTTTCAGCTCTAACTGCTGCCCTTTTCAGCCCTGACCTCCTTACCCTTTTAAGGTCAGGCCCCTTTCCTCATCACAGCTTTCACCCCTTTGTTTTTGAGTTTATCCCCTAACCCTTCTGGAGATAATCCCCTTTCCCCTCATAGCTCCCAGCACTCTCCCTCACAGTTCCATGCACTCTGACTCACAGCTCCCAGCACTCTCCCTCACAGTTCCGTGCACTCTCCCTCACAGTTCCCTGCACTCTCCCTCATAGTTCCCAGCACTCTCCCTCACAGTTCCATGCACTCTCCCTCATAGTTCCCAGCACTCTCCCTCATAGTTCCCAGCACTCTCCCTCACAGCTCTCAGCACTCTCCCTCACAGTTCCGTGCACTCTCCCTCATAGCTCCCAGCACTCTCCCTCACAGTTCTCAGCACTTTCCCTCACAGCTCCCTGCACTCTCCCTTACAGAGTTACACACACATACACACACACACACACACACACACACACACACACACACACACACACACACACACACACACACACACACACACACACACACACACACACACACACACACTTTGATTAATATGATCAGCCTGTCCTCATCACTGTCTTGAGCCCCTCCCTCCCTCCCCCACCCTCACCTCTCCTATTCCCCCCCCCCATCGTTAAGACTCTCCTCTCCTCCTCCTCCTCCTCCCAGCGAGACACATTGAATAATACATCTGCAACTTGAGCAAATGTTGAAAAAACCCTTACATAAAAATAGAAATAAATCAGCCTATAGAGAGTGCAATATAAAATATAGAGCAGTGCACAACACACTATCCTCGGGCACAGCCGGTGTTCCAATATCCTCCAAAAGACGAGAGGAAGTAATCGACAGAACTGAAATTCCATCGGCCGGTATTGTTGCTCATTTTCTTTCCTATTTTCCGGACCAATCACGTTCAGAGTTGGCAAGCCTGTGTGTGTGTGTGTGTCGGGGGGTACGCGACGGTAGTGGTACTCCTGGCTTGTTGGAAAGACTTTAAAGTAGTTGGTGGTGAGGTCTTCAAGCGGCACTAACTGACTAACTTCTAACTTGTTACTAACTTACAAGTTGCTCAGCCTGTCTTCATTATTCCCCCCCCCCCCCCCCTCTCTCCTCTTCTACCGTCGCTCTGACAGTTAATTAATAATTTCTCTCTGTTGAGTTCCAGGATAGAGCAGGAGGACTCTTTGGAAAGTTTCGGCAGAGAGCTGTAAGTTTCTGAGGGATCTTTCCAGGATTGAGCAGCAGGTCTGTTTTGGAAATTTGCAAGATAGAGTCGGAGATGTCCCTTAAAATTGTAGAATAGAGTCGGAGATGTCCCTTAAAATTGCAGGATAGAGTCGGAGATGTCCCTTAAAATTACAGGATAGAGTCGGAGATGTCAATGGAAAATTGAAGAGCAGAGCCAGGGGGGCGGGGGTGATCCTGGGAAAGTTACAGAGCATGAAGGATGTGAAGGTGGGGCAGGGGAGGAAGGGGGTTATCTTGAGATGATTTCGAGGCTTAGCGTCCCCGCGGCCCGGTCCTCGACCAGGCCTCCTTTTTGTTACACACCCCAAGAAAGCAACCCGTAGCAGCCGTCTAACTCCCCGGTACCTATTTACTGCTAGGTAATAGGGGCATCAGGGTGAAAGAAACTCAACTCATTTTGTTTCCGCCTCCACCGGGGATCGAACCCGGAACCTCAGGACTACGAATCCGAAGCGCTGTCCACTCAGCCGTTAAGCCCCTGGGGGGAATCCCCGGCTCAGAGAGAAAAAGTAACCTTGCAACACATCAATATTTTTATCCTCGCTCCTACACACCCGTCAGCACACCTGTCAACACACCTGTCAAACGCGTGTTGAACACCAACACTACACTCCCCCACCAATAAATGTTTTACCATATGTAACCTCAGTCGTTGCCCTCTCCGGTCAATATGTACAAGAATGTACATGCCTACATATCGGCACTTTCAGACCTGTCTAATCATTTTGGGGGAGTGAGGCCGATAGCTCTTGATGTCCCGCCTGCTGGCATTCTTGTACCTGTTGAACAATTGAACCATTGAACACTTCTCACTTTAGAAATTCTGTGTCGAATCTGGCCTTAAATTCGTGGATGGAGGTGGCATCCACAACTTCTTCTTCCAGTGTCTTCAACTTGTTGAATACTTGTACAGGGTACAAGTATTTCCTTACATATATTTTCCCAGACTCATCTGCTTTTCCAGCTTCCACTTATGTCCTCTTGTCGTACTTCCCCTCACTTTAAAAAAGAATGTCCATATCCACCTTGTCTATTTCCCCTCAGTATTTTGTATGTTACGATCATGTCATCACACTCTCTTCTCTCCTTCAATGGTCATGAGGTCTATAATGACCTTTAACCTGTCCTCGTAGTATATGAGCATATATATGTGTACCCAAACATCAATGGCACACGAATTTGGTGATTATTAGGGGTATATGTTGACCGTCGTGATGGACATTGATGGCAGATATCTATTTATGTGGAGGGATATTACGTTCTTTCTTTCCTTCTTTCTTCTTTCTTTCGCCCTTCAGAGCATAGCATTTTTAACGTCATATGTGCTCGTTTTCTGTGTTTTTTTCCCCTTAGGGGGAGCTGTGATATTCAGCGCCTCTACGGTAATGTGCGAGAATAGTTCACGAGCAATACAACTCTTGGCTAATCCATCATTTGTGCAATAAACTGGGAAATGTGTTCTCTTAATGGGAGACATAAATATTACCGGAAATATATGTATATGTATATATTTTACCAACCGAATGAGATCAATCTTATCTGTTCTTTCCTCCCTTTCCTTATCTAGTTCCTTCACTTTCCGTTTCTTTGATCTTTGATGTCAAAGGATTTGGAAAGGATGGGGAAGGTAGAGGGATGGGGAGGTGAAATTCTGGAAGAGGATTTGGGTGTAGAGAGAGAGAGGAAGTTTGAAAGTTCGCTGGCCTGTCCACCATGAGGTTGGTATATGTGTGAGTCGTTTGTTTGGGTATGTGGTATGTTGGGTTGTCAGGTATGTTGGGTATGTTGGCTGGGTGGCTAGTGTTTGTGTCCTAGCTGGTGTCTAGAAGCCCTACAGCCGCTGCAGTTGGCTGTAGTTGGTTGCAGTTGGCTGTAGTTGGTTGCAGTTGGCTGTAGTTGGCTGTAGTTGGCTGTAGTTGGCTGTAGTTGGCTGTAGTTGGCTGTAGTTAGCTGTAGGAGATTAATCTTAGCAACATCAGAGCGGTTACTTTTCTAGTAGCACAAAAAGTTTTTTTGTTATTGGGTGTTTGTATTTTTATTTTATTTATTGAATTTTGTTTTCTTATTGGGATTTTTATTTTTATTAGGTATAATTTGGGTCCGGGATGGGCCACTTATCTTTGTCGTCTGGCAGACCACTTAATATTTGAGGTCTTGGGAAGGCCTAATCATGGATGATCTTTCCTTCCTCTATTTCTAACTCGTTCCCTCACCTGTCTTTCCTCCTTCTCGCTTTCCCTCCCTTCAGCAGGCCTTCCCTTCTTTCTACTTTCCTACCCTGACGACTTCATTCCTTTCCTCATTTCCTATGTGCTTAAATTCTTCTCTCTCTCTCAGTTTCTCTCTTCTAACTTGTCCTCTCTACTTCTCCTCCCTGTTCCACTTTTACTCCTCTTTACTTCTATTCCCTTCCCATTTTCCCCTCCTATATTAAATAACAGCATAATCTCAAGGGGGTAGGATCAACTAGGCCACAACATCACCTATGCAGGAGCAGTGAAAAAGGTATATGTCAGTTAGAGTCTCCTGTACAATTCGTATTCCATTATCATGCCTCTAATGACTAAGATGTTACTAGCTTAGAGTTAATTAATTTGCATTATAAAATAAAGTTACTGTTAATTAGTCTCCTGTATATTTTATATATATTCCCCTTAATTAATTCTGAGACATAGATCTTAAATGGATTTGGATGTTATTTGTGATCTTATGAGCATTTTTATGAGTAAATTATATTCCCCTTGTAACTCATGAAGGAATTCCATTCACTCAGTAAGTATTAAAAGATTAAATTCCCAAAGCACTCGGTATTAGTTGACTGGTCTCCTACCGAGTTAATTAGCCAAGTTATCAAAGTTCTAGGAGGAGTGGTGGCATTATTTTTTGTATGAGTTATCTTCCATCTGGTCTACACAAACTGTAAAGATATCTTTAACACCTTGGTCATTTCTCCCCTACCTCCACCTTGATAACTGTATGAGCATTTTCTGCGGCGAGGGCAGACTCTTCCAGATGTTGGGGGGTTATAACAGTGCAATTATTACAGCCAGTTATAACAACCATTACCAGTTATAACAACCATTACAGTGAGTGTTACCGTAGTTGTACAATAACATCAGTACTAGATTGTCATAAACGTTACAATGGTGGTAACAGGGTTTGAGGCGTTACAGTGGTGACCTTCCAGCATTGTTACAATGGTAACCTCACCAATTGTTACATATTTCCAGTAAAATATGCCCCTTATGTTTGCTCAAAATTTGATAAGAGTCACAAGTAAACTCAACAGTTTGACTTCAACGTACAGTAAATGATTCGCGGTAGATCAGGAAGACTATTCAAATAGCGGGTTTACAGAGTAGCCTGACTAGAGCTACTGTACCTTCACGACGCCGGCCAGTAATCTCAAGAATTCGTCTCGGTTCTCCAATCTTCCTTTTTTCAACGTCGTTGCTCCCTCTCGCAGGTACAGCGTGGACATTGTTGAGGACTCAGGTGCAAAAGGCGTTATCAGTACCGTTCGGGCGGAGCTCCGGATAACGAACGTGGCGCCCCAGGACTCCGCCGTCATCGCCTGCACCGCCACCAACACTTACGGAAGCCACACCCACCACATGGAACTCAAGGTTCAAGGTATGGCGCCGCTGAACGGCCCGATGAACTAAATTAGATAAGTTTACCCTTATGATCGTGTGTAAAAACAAAATATTTTTTACGTTTTCTTTGAATTCAACTTTAATTTACGATAAAATGTTTAATATCGCATTTGGTCTGTGTGTTGGTCACCTCTGAAGACACTGGAGCCAGCACTAAATTTTAACCTCTCACCCCACTACCCAGACGTGCCTGAGTCACCCCGTGACCTCCGGGTGACCCGAGAGGGCAGTAGGTCAGCCACGGTGACCTGGGCGGCCCCGCCCTCCCCCAACACGCCCATCACCCACTATATCCTCCACCTCAAGTCCCAGACAGGTCAGTAATATTAGTGTGTGTGTGTGTGTGTGTGTGTGTGTGTGTGTGTGTGTGTGTGTGTGTGTGTGTGTGTGTGTGTGTGTGTGTGTGTGTGCGTGTGTGTGTGTGTGTGTGTGTGTGTGTGTGTGTGTGTGTGTGTGTGTGTGTGTGTGTGTGAGTGGTTAGTGTGTGTGTGTGTGTGTGTGTGAGTGTGTGTGTGTGTGAGTGGTTAGTGTGTGTGTGTGTGTGTGTGTGTGTGTGTGTGTGTGTGTGTGTGTGTGTGTGTGTGTGTGTGTGTGTGTGTGTGTGTGTGTGTTGTGACGGAGTTCCCCCCCCTTATAATTCTCCCACGCCTGCAGTAAGAGTCATGTCTACTTTTCCCAAGCGTTCTCTACGTTGCAGGCTACAATTTGATATATGGGAGAGAGTGAAGGGTTCTCGGAGAGCCGAGAAATTTGTGAAATAGTAATATTTTGGCCTGTGGTTTAGGCCCTTTAGGGAGCCAAGATGGCGCTTACCTCTCTGATCTCCCGCCAAAACCGTGTGACGTCAGTGGCACCGGATTGGTCACCGACAGCAATGTGGCACCGGGAGCCAATGAAAACCTCCCGTAGCAAAAGTGACGTCACGAAGGAAGGGGGTCCGGCCAGCGCGCCGGGCTGGCGCCAGCAGTCAGATACGACACGTCATAGAGGTCGGACGTGTGACGGATGGTCTTGTCAGTAGGACAGTTGAACCTCGCTCCCGTGGATTTACGCGTCATCGGAAGTTCGCCAGTACTCTGAGAAGTCTTCCCTAGTTCATGTGTTGAACCAGAAGAGGGAATAGACGGTTATTTGAGCAACAAGTGCTCCAGTCAGGTACTGTGCCAGTAGCAGTGAAGCCGTGCAGTGACGTATGTTGACGTCTGTGGCAATTCACCAGTTCGTGACAGCGTAGTGGCTGACAGAGCCACTGGGTAGCTGAGGAAGAGAGGACTAATTGGGGAAACCGAACGACTGTAGCTGAGACGTAGGCGACAGCCGTTGCTGGGAGAAGACGACGGCCAGGAGACCGACTCCAACCTTCAAGAAGTCAAGAAGGAGGACGGACCTGCAGTGAGGAGGCACGGAGACGACGCGCTAAACGGTGGGACGACGAGAGGCTCTGGTAGGACACGACGACGTGTAGTGTGGGGGCGTTCCCGACACGAGGACCAGGAGCTACATCTCGACTCTCATCGGAGGATAGGGTGAAGTAGGTGGTTCTAGTTCCCTCCCCATTCCCCTTTAGTTAGCTATATTAATTGGCTATATTATCTAGCCCGAAGATTTTATATGTCGTGAGCAAGTCTCACTTATGTCATGGTAAAGCACCAGGGTGCTAGACAGTACTATCAAGAGTACTTGTAATATTCATGTTGATTATTGGTGTGTACAGGCACCAGGAACCAGTGATAAATTTACTGTGTTGTGTATATCTTTCTATAGATTTTTGATATGAACATATAGTGGTAAATTATATATAATATTATGCCAGTATTTGGAGGTTAGACTATGTGCCCAGAAACTATTTATTTTCCATGTATTGATGATTGATTTATATACCATATATATGTCTATGTTCATTCAGTGAATAATCATTTGTGAGTACAGTGAATTATTGCGTTATCGCCAACGAGAGAAAGTACTGAAAACTCCCGTGTTAATATTTCATAATATATTGTTGGATAAATAACAGTGTAAGACCATTACAGTGAATCATTGTAGAATTGATTGTAGAAAAGACTGTTTGAGCCTGAGTACAGTGTAACTAAGTAATTCGGTTTATTTGTGCAAATATCGAGTGGGCGAGTTTCTAGTAATATTGGAGAATTTAAAGAAACAGCGCGCGTGAATCTAGAAAACAAGCAAATTTCGCGCGGAGAGACCATTGCGATCAGCTGTTCTTGACACTTGATGAGGAGGGGGAGAGTGTTGCCCTCTAGTGATCGCATAATATCCGTGGGAATTACCGGCCGAGTCAGGATCAGTTGATTTATGATTATTGTGTGGCCTTGTGACATCTTTCATACATTTTAAGTAAAATACTAAACTCTCTTTGTGTTTTTATCATTCCCTCCATTGATCTTGTGGCTATACTATACCTGTAAGCATAGAGTGATAACAATAAGTACCTGCCGGATTCCTGATCCTTGAGTGTGACCTTGCCAAGGCTACCACTGAATACACCAGTCCACTGAGGGTGTTACTGGCCACCTTAAACACCAGTTGGCGACCTTGTGTTTAACCGTAGAGCCCTATTGTTGGGGAGGGCACACGACAGTCGACGTGAACGAGTCGTGTTCTCACTCTTTCTTAATAAGAGGCCGTTAAGATTGACTGGGAGACTCTCCTGGCGTGCAGTGGCGCCGTGAGGATCGAGGGAAGACCCGCAGGGCTACGGTGAGTTACCTTGAGCATAACTATTGCTTACCCCAGAGTAAGGGTAGAGAATAATAGAGAGGTGAAACCCCCAACATTGGCGACCTCGCCAGGATATAGATCGGAGCAAAGGTTGCAGTGGTACTTGGCAGTGGTGTTAGAGATCAGGTGAAGGTTATCACTCGTAGCACAAGATGGAGGATGATAAAGTAGCGAGGTTTATTGACTCTAGAGACGAACAGGTGCTGGAAGAGTGCACCAAGGCACAGTTACAGGCTATAGCGGATCATTTTGGAATAAAGCTGAAATCTGCCCGAGTTGGTGAAAGAAGACTAGAGATAATGGCTCAGCTAAAGGCTCGAGACGAAGCTTTGGGGGAGGAACGGCCCCAAACACCTGCCAGTGAGGGTGAACACCTGAGTATTGGTGGAAGCAGCAGGGGATCCAGCGGGATCCAACCTTCAAGAAGTCAAGAAGGAGGACGGACCTGCAGTGAGGAGGCACGGAGACGACGCGCTAAACGGTGGGACGACGAGAGGCTCTGGTAGGACACGACGACGTGTAGTGTGGGGGCGTTCCCGACACGAGGACCAGGAGCTACATCTCGACTCTCATCGGAGGATAGGGTGAAGTAGGTGGTTCTAGTTCCCTCCCCATTCCCCTTTAGTTAGCTATATTAATTGGCTATATTATCTAGCCCGAAGATTTTATATGTCGTGAGCAAGTCTCACTTATGTCATGGTAAAGCACCAGGGTGCTAGACAGTACTATCAAGAGTACTTGTAATATTCATGTTGATTATTGGTGTGTACAGGCACCAGGAACCAGTGATAAATTTACTGTGTTGTGTATATCTTTCTATAGATTTTTGATATGAACATATAGTGGTAAATTATATATAATATTATGCCAGTATTTGGAGGTTAGACTATGTGCCCAGAAACTATTTATTTTCCATGTATTGATGATTGATTTATATACCATATATATGTCTATGTTCATTCAGTGAATAATCATTTGTGAGTACAGTGAATTATTGCGTTATCGCCAACGAGAGAAAGTACTGAAAACTCCCGTGTTAATATTTCATAATATATTGTTGGATAAATAACAGTGTAAGACCATTACAGTGAATCATTGTAGAATTGATTGTAGAAAAGACTGTTTGAGCCTGAGTAGTAATATTGGAGAATTTAAAGAAACAGCGCGCGTGAATCTAGAAAACAAGCAAATTTCGCGCGGAGAGACCATTGCGATCAGCTGTTCTTGACACTTGATGAGGAGGGGGAGAGTGTTGCCCTCTAGTGATCGCATAATATCCGTGGGAATTACCGGCCGAGTCAGGATCAGTTGATTTATGATTATTGTGTGGCCTTGTGACATCTTTCATACATTTTAAGTAAAATACAAAACTCTCTTTGTGTTTTTATCATTCCCTCCATTGATCTTGTGGCTATACTATACCTGTAAGCATAGAGTGATAACAATAAGTACCTGCCGGATTCCTGATCCTTGAGTGTGACCTTGCCAAGGCTACCACTGAATACACCAGTCCACTGAGGGTGTTACTGGCCACCTTAAACACCAGTTGGCGACCTTGTGTTTAACCGTAGAGCCCTATTGTTGGGGAGGGCACACGACAGTCGACGTGAACGAGTCGTGTTCTCACTCTTTCTTAATAAGAGGCCGTTAAGATTGACTGGGAGACTCTCCTGGCGTGCAGTGGCGCCGTGAGGATCGAGGGAAGACCCGCAGGGCTACGGTGAGTTACCTTGAGCATAACTATTGCTTACCCCAGAGTAAGGGTAGAGAATAATAGAGAGGTGAAACCCCCAACAGTGTGTGTGTGTGTGAGTGGTTAGTGTGTGTGTGTCTGTGTGTGTGTGTGTGTGTGTGTGTGCGTGTGTGTGTGTTATCCCTTCTGTTATTTCCGAGCGACATCCGGTCACCGGCATGTGAATGAGCTTTATACATTTCCGCCGGATGTGTTCCCGGTGAGAGCGCGTTCTAGATGGGAGAACTTTTTGCCCAGAATATATATAAGTTCGGACCTAGCCTTTGTTAGTGGAGTGTTTACCTGCGAAAGTATATGTTCTTCTGCGATACCAACTTGCGTACCTCTGGATATAGACACGGGAAATATATGTTAGTTAGCCCCGCAAGGTTCTGGATTCACCTCCCTTATCCCAAATTTGACACATATTGCGTTCTCTGAGAG
>NC_091231.1:12112684-12115184 GCF_040958095.1 Procambarus clarkii | reverse complement strand
AGTCCATTCACAATTTCAAATGTGAATATGATTGCAGAATTTCTCACTGCATCAGACAACAGATAGCTGAACAGGCGGAGCCCAAGATCTGGAGCCCTGTTCTTCTGGTACAAAGCAGATTAGCACAATAGTTTGGAACACTAAAGGCTAGGAATTAGTGGCAGGAAATTCCAAGCATTTGGAAGAGTTTTTAAAAGACGTTTCTATTTGGAAAATATGAATATTCGTTAATATCTGGCAGTCTCCACCTGCCCATCATCTACCCCTCAACACCTGCCCATCATCCTCCTACAACACCTGCCTATCATACTCCCACAACACCTGCCTATCATCCCCCCATCAACACCTGCCCCTCAGCCCACTAACAATGAGGACCTGGCCCCCCACAGCCTCATGGGACGGGGTGAGTGTGAGGCAGCTACGGGCTGAGGGCACCACCACCTCCACCGTTCTCAATGATCTTCTCCCAGCTAAAGTTTACCAGGTGAGTACTTCTTCAGTCCCTACCGTGTGTGTGTGTGTGTCTACGGTGACGGTCTCTACCGTGTGTGTGTGTCTACGGTGACGGCGTCTACCGTGACCGTGTGTGTACAGTGTGGGAATGGCCTCCACGAGAATTATCTCGACCACTAGATGCTTCTGGAATCTTTCCTTATTAAGGCTACTCATAGCTGACTAGATAGAGCTCCTGCCTCACACGCCTGGGTGTTCCATGGTTCGAGTCTCCCACAGCCCAGGTGAATGGAATGTTTATTTCCACGAAAGTGTGGTTGACAATATAATGTAGATATATATATATATATTTATCCTGTTCCTATGAGGTCTCCAACGGTGTGCCAATGTTGTGTTCAGTGACAAAGGGCATTGACCTAAGGTGCGGTTATAATAACCCTTTACCTTCCCCTCTCTCTCTGTTCCCCTTGCTCGTCTCCCCTCGGCATCCTGATTATTGCCCCCCGCCCCCTTGCTCCTGGAGTTAATTTCACACGAATCATTTCTTCCCTCCCCCTCCTCCTTCCTTCGCTTCCTTCTACTCACGCCTTTCTTCCCTCTCTCCTTATTCCCGTAGTGATACTTTATTCTCACACAAGGTCATTTATCACAAATAACGTCATCCTGTGGTTAATTAAGACCCTTTTCCCCCCCATTTAATTAACCCCAGGCATTTACCCCCTTTCCATCGGTTATATATATATATTTGTTCCCTATCTTATAATCCCTCCCATGTGTTATCTCCCTCATTCTTCGGCTCTGTAACCCCTCTTCCATCCACTCCTATTCTACCTTTCCCACAGTTTACCGTCATTATTCGCTCACTCCTCCCACCCCAAAAAGTCCTCCTTTCCTGCTGCTTCTCTGGGGTTACTCTCACTGCCTCTCCCACTAGCCAACTCCCAGGTTAATTGCAGGTGTTGAGGAGACTCCCTCGCCCCTCCCAGGCACAAGACCACGGCCCGGTGCGGCTTACTTACTTACTGCTTGCAACAGTACAATTTGCATGTAAAGCTCAAAGCTCAAGTTTGTAATTACTTCAGGCTTACTTTTAGTTCCTTATATATATATATATATATATATATATATATATATATATATATATATATATATATATATATATATATATATATATATATATGGTTTTCATGTATTATTACAGCTTTTATTTGTACTATTATGAAGAGTATTCTTATAATTTTCTTTAATATTATAATTATTATCATTCATATATAGTCCATTCACTCGTCACTGTACCTGTGGCTAAGTTACTGCCTCGTCAGGTGCGGGTGGTGGCCGTCAACAGCGTGGGGGAGTCACCGTCGTCGGAGCCGCTGACGCTGCGGACGGAGGGCGAGGCCCCCAGCGCCGCCCCCATCAACGTGAGGGCCGTGGGCCTGAGCCCCCAGCAGGTGCAGGTGTCGTGGGCGGCGCCTGATTCTGACTCGTGGAACGGCCAGCTGTTGGGGTACTACGTCGGCCACCGACTGGACGGGTGAGTGGCTGCTCCAGGGAAGGAAGGAGCATAGATTAGCCGGTCGGCCGAGCGGACAGCACGCTAGACTTGTGATCCTGTGGTTCCGGGTTCGATCCCAGGCGCCGGCGAGAAACAATGGGCACAGTTTCTTTCACCCTATGCCCCTGTTACCTAGCAGTAAAATAGGTACCTGGGTGTTAGTCAGCTGTCACGGGCTGCTTCCTGGGGGTGGAGGCCTGGTCGAGGACCGGGCCGCGGGGACACTAAAAGCCCCGAAATCATCTCAAGATAACCTCAAGATAGAGGGAAATTCAGGAACTAGAACTATCATTGCCTGTAGTTTCAAGAGTTGTTCTACTCTCTCCAAGTCCGGCCTGAGAGGGGGCAGTCTCAGGTATGTTTGGTGATAATGTGTTCAGTCATACTGTTGCTTTCAGCGACCCGCAGAGATACAAGCACACATCTACCCACTCTGAAATGGATCATTTTTCCTCAGAGCGGTGACTCAAGGGCGCTCGTTCAGCTTCGACA
>NC_091231.1:12095184-12107684 GCF_040958095.1 Procambarus clarkii | reverse complement strand
TACAAAATCACTTTCTAGATGAGCTAAGAGGGCGTCCTAAATGCTGTACTGGGACTGTACAGTGTGAGAGTCCCAGTAATGTGGGCGCCGTCACCCCCATATGTCTATAATATGTGGGCGCCGTCACCCCCATATGTCTATAATATGTGGGCCCCGTCACCCCCATATGTCTATAATATGTGGGCCCCGTCACCCCCCATATGTCTATAATATGTGGGCCCCGTCACCCCCATATGTCTATAATATGTGGGCCCCGTCACCCCCATATGTCTATAATATGTGGGCCCCGTCACCCCCATATGTCTATAATATGTGGGCCCCGTCACCCCCATATGTCTATAATATGTGGGCCCCGTCACCCCCATATGTCTATAATATGTGGGCCCCGTCACCCCCATATGTCTATAATATGTGGGCCCCGTCACCCCCATATGTCTATAATATGTGGGCCCCGTCACCCCCATTTGTCTATAATATGTGGGCCCCGTCACCCCCATATGTCTATAATATGTGGGCCCCGTCACCCCCATATGTCTATAATATGTGGGCCCCGTCACCCCCATATGTCTATAATATGTGGGCCCCGTCACCCCCATATGTCTATAATATGTGGGCCCCGTCACCCCCATATGTCTATAATATGTGGGCCCCGTCACCCCCATATGTCTATAATATGTGGGCCCCGTCACCCCCATATGTCTATAATATGTGGGCCCCGTCACCCCCATATGTCTATAATATGTGGGCCCCGTCACCCCCATATGTCTATAATATGTGGGCCCCGTCACCCCCATATGTCTATAATATGTGGGCCCCGTCACCCCCATATGTCTATAATATGTGGGCTTAGAGGTGAGGGCCTCCCGCCTCCCGTGGGTAACTGACTACTGAAGAAGGTGTTTCTCCGCAGATACGAGCCTCAGCCTGACGGAGGACTTCTGCTGAGGGATTGCCAGCGCTCAGACACGGCCAACTACACGTGCCACGCCACCAACCGCCACGGCTCTGACCATCTCCTCTACACTCTCATCGTCATGGGTGAGTCGAGAGGGAGAGAACGACGGAAATGAGACAGATAGTATATAGTAGGCATCCATCAGTCTCAGGAGACTATGGAGTTGCGCTCTGGTTGTCGGTCTGGAGTGGCCTCACCAGGGCGCAAAGCCAGGGTAGGTTGATATGGAGGAGAAGCTGTTACCCATGCAGCAGCCTGGGAAACAGGCTGTTATGTGGGTAACATAACGAAACAAACACTAGACGCGAGAGCGTATGTGTGTGTGTATACATGAATGTGTTTATTGAAATGTTCGTTCGCAATCTCAGGCGGCTATAGCTGACCCCCACCACTAACACCTTTTGCTTCAGTGCCCCCCAGCGCCGCCCTGCTTCACTCCGTGGGGGCCACACCCACCACGGTGACAGTGTCGTGGCGACCCGTCGACGACGGCGGCGCCCCCATCAGGAAGCTGACTCTCACGTGGCGTCCTGACCCCGGGGAGTGGCGGGAGGTGACGCTGGCCCGCCACCTGACGCAGTACACCCTGCAGGAGCTCACCTGCGGCACAGAGTACCACATGTACCTCACCTCACATAACAGAATAGGTAAACCTTTCCCCCGGGGGAACCCAACGGGGTCGATGGTTCATCCACCTCTTGCAGGATGATGCAACCCGTTCTCGCACTTTCGTATAGTCAATATTGACTCATTAAATACGTGCATATGTGACATACTAAACATACTAGTTTACCTTGAAAAGCTTCATAGAAAACAGTACAATACTTCTTAGTATGTTAAGATAAGCATCTTATTGCTTCGTAATTACAATTATTACTTATCCTATTATAGGTATAGGTTGGGTAATAATTGTAATTACGAAGCAATAAGATGCTTATCTTAACATACTAAGAAGGTTAGGTAAGGTCGGTGTTTTCTATGAAGCTTTTCAAGGTAAACTAGTATGTCACATATGCACGTATTTAATAAGTCAATATTGACTGTAATAAAGTGTGAGAACGGGTTGGATGATTATATACCCCACTGCGAAAACATTTTTCCTTGGGCAGCGCTGTTTTCTAATGGTTTATGCCTCCAAAGTCTGGAAAATAGATATTATTCCCCACAATTCTTTTATTTGTAAGATGGATCTAGCTTCTTCCATCGCCTCTGTGCCACACTGCCCTCAGCTGCCCATACCCACTCTTCCGGAGAGAGGCAGCCGAATTCTGAAGATACAGCAGTAAATCACAGAGCGAGGAAGACGCTGGAAATCCACATGACAATTTCGGAGTCGGAGCTGTCGAGAGAAACCCATCTTACTCCCAACTAAACCACCTCAACAGGCCCAAAAGCAAATTAAGCTTGAGGAGGGGGGGGGGGGGGAGGGGGAATAATAAGCATTTTCTATAATTTTAGGCACAAGCTATTCTAAAATAACACTGACTACCCAGGACCAAATATTGTATTACTATTATCAATATAATTCAATATGTTTATTGTTATTAAGTCTTATTATTATAAATGTAAATTGCTGAGCATCGTAAAATTTGGCCCCAGTTACTGAACTCGTTATATAACCCTGTAACGCTCTTGCAATTACTAATAGTATGGATATGAGGTCCATAATACTAATAATACTAATAATCACATAGTGGTAGAGTATGCGGCATGGCATTGCCTTAGTCGCAGGTTTGAGCCCAACTCACTACTCCAGTAAATTTTCTCAATAATAATAATAATAATAATAATGGGAAAACTTACTACACTCTCGTAATGTTTGAATAAAGGTGAGGATTACACTCAATACGTGTGTAAGTGTATTGAGTTAAACCAAATTTTCGAATGCAAGTCTCATCCGAAAATTTTCTGAAAGCACTTTCATAAAGGATGAAGGTTTCATCCGAAGATTTTGTTTAATAATATATTGACATATGTATGTGACTTTCCTTCACCTGCAATAATAACACAAATCAATAAAGAACAATTGTTACAATAATGTGCTTTCAATATCATAACAGTTTGATCTTAATAAGAAACATATTTCCTTGTATAAATTAACGAAATAATATTGCAATTTTTTTCAATAATAAAATAGTCCATGATTTAGATCAAAGGTACAATTAACTATACAAATTCTTTTGAGTACTTCCGGATGAAAGATATAGAATATAATAATGTAACACATGTTACATCACTCAGAACTTCTACATCAGAAGTTCTCAAACTAATTTTTTTCCTTGGCCCCTGAAAATTTAGTGGGTGCAGACCCACGAAATTTTCCGTTTGTATGGGAAGACCCCGATCAAATGGAGCCTCATACGTCGTAACTCACGCACTCAATATTTACCGCGATGTTTAAGATTTTCTTTAATATTTAACTATCCTGTATAATGCTTCTCAGTGCAAAATTAAAACTAAAAATAAATGCAAATTGATTGGTACCTCAAAAGAGGCTACACAAATCACTAAATGAAACTAAACAAGCATGTAGGGCGTTACACACAGAAATCACAATAGCGTGATGCATCAAATGAACAAATCTACAAGGGCCGTGACGAGGATTCGAACCTGCGTCCGAGAGCATCCCAGACGCTGCCTTAATCGACTGAGCTACGACATGGTCACTTCTGGTTTCAACTGTTTTGATCATGTCGTAGCTCAGTCGATTAAGGCAGCGTCTGGGATGCTCTCGGACGTAGATTCGAATCCTCGTCACGGCCCTTGTGGACTTGTCCATGTAGGGCGTCTTGATAACAACCAGATTTCCTTGAGTTACCCCTTCTCCTCCGTCAGGTCCAGGAGCAGCTAGCGAAGTCATCACTGTTCGCACCAAGGGCACGAGGCCCTCCCCTCCGCCACAGCACCGCATCCTGGCTGTCAACGTATCCGCAGTAGCCTTCCACCTGGGGGCGTGGAGCGACGTCCAGTGCCCTATTGCCCACTTCATCGTGAGAGTGAGGCTCACCAGCCAGCGGGAATGGCTGAGCGGTAGGTAAAAGGGTGAAGGGAAAGTAGTATGTATGAGAGGACGTCGGGTCTCGTGTCAGGAGGAGCGAGTATATCGTCTCAGATGAGACACAGAAATCACAATTGCGTGATGCATCAAATGAACAAATCCATAAGGGCCGTGAAGAGCCCTTTGACCATGTCGTAGCTCAGTCGATTAAGGCAGCGTCTGGGATGCTTTCGGACGCAGGTTCGAATCCTCGTCACGGCCCTTGTGGATTTGTTCGTGTCAGATGCCTCTGGCACGCTGCATCCCCTGGCAGTACAGAGACTCCTTATAGTACTGCCAGGAGCGGATGTCACCTGGGACGGATACTTGAGTATTTATACATGTATAGCTGGTGAGTATGGTGCCCGTTATACACGTGTGGTGACCTTATACACCAGCTTTAATATGTCTAGACCACGACGAAGCTCAGGTCTTCTCCCATACTAATGAAGTAAAGTTGTCCTTGTGCTTTATTATACAAGTTGTATGGTCTTCCCTCACGCCATACACGCTAAGTGATGTTGTCTTTATTATTGTTGTCTTTATTTATTATTTGCAACTACTTTATTGTCTTCCCCATAGATATCACCATTCAAATTGTAAGTCAAATACACACTTTATGCCCAAAAATATAAGTTTGATTTAGACTATTTGATTTAGACCGTACTACACCTGTTTAATCTAACCATTATTATAACGGTTTGTATAACATGTTAAGAATCAACTTTCTAATTCTAATTTCTCAGTGAGCGGACGGCTGCCAGGAACCCAGGGAGAGTACACGGTAGGGGAGCTGACCCCAGCCACCCCGTATGAGGCCAGCCTGACCGCTACCAACCCCGCGGGCGACACCACCACTACCTACTCCTTCACCACCCTCGGCCTCACGGGAGGTAAGTAGTAGGCAGTAGTAGGCAGTAGTAGGCAGTAGTAGGCAGTAGTAGGTAGTAGTAGGCAGTAGTAGGCAGTAGTAGGCAGTAGTAGGCAGTAGTGGGCAGTAGTGGGCAGTAGTAGGCAGTAGTGGGAAGTAGTAGGCAGTAGTAGGCAGTAGTGGGCAGTAGTGGGAAGTAGTAGGCAGTAGTAGGCAGTAGTAGGCAGTAGTAGGCAGTAGTGGGCAGTAGTGGGAAGTAGTAGGCAGTAGTAGGCAGTAGTAGGCATCTTCCAGTAAGTTCAGTAGAACTTCGCTTTCAACCCTTTTAACCCTGTCGTAGCTCAGTCGATTAAGGCAGTGTCTGGGGTGCTCCCGGACGCAGGTTCGAATCCTCGTCACGGCCCTTGTGGATTTGTTCAGGCATCCATCAGTCTCAGGAGACTAGGGTGTTGTGCTCTGGAGTGGCCTCACTAGGGCGCAAAGCCAGGGTAGGTTGATATGGAGGAGAAGCTGTTACCCAGGTAAGTATAGGCTTAATTAGTTGATTAAACAACACATATAAGTCATTAACGTTGCAAGATAAGGAAGAGCCTCGCCCTTGGGGACCCCAGTGAGAATGACAGTCTTCATGTCCCAGGAAACAGGAACTCAAACAAATAACGAGGTCGCAACAGTTCCAAAAATGGTTTATAAGATATTTAAAACTTGAAATAGCACAGTGAAAGGGAATACAAAATGTTAGCAATGGTTAACTAAAAAAAAGAGATAAAGAAATAAATAAGTTGCAATATAACAACCAACAAATATATCGCCATGAGACAATACCTCTTTTCAAGGCGCCAGACTATACACAAACCGCAAAGAAAGAATCAAAGAACCATCAAAGAACATTTAATGTCTTCACGCCGCCAGATCACCACCGTACATATCCTTAGTGAACAACACCCAAGTAATCGACAGATACAAAGACAATAGAAGATTAGACATTAGCCAAGTGCAACACATCAAACAATCTCATCCAACTACCAACAATTGATTGATTGATAAAGATTAAGCCACCCAAAAGATGGCACGGGCATGAATAGCCCGTAAGTGGTGGCCCTTTTGAGCCATTACCAGTATCGAGAGATGATACTGGAGATCTGTGGAGGTGCGACTGCACCCTGCGTGACGGGAGATGTCTCCCGTGGTACCAACAATTGATGATAAAGATTAAGCCACCCAAGAGGTGGCACGGGCATGAATAGCCCGTAAAGACCAACAATTGGCTGACACGCAGATTTATATTCTTCTCTCTTCAAGACCAAAGTAGCAAGCAACAGGCCTATTCTGTCTCATGCGACATCTTGCTGCACATCATCCTTCTTAGTTACATATTCAGTTGCTCATTCTAACTTGTATTACGGGCTATTCATGCCCGTGCCACCTCTTGGGTGGCTTAATCTTCATCAGTCAATCATCTAACTTGTATACACATCACCTCTGCCTTTGAAAATGTTGACGATTTCAACAAAACGCATCTCGTAGCGCCTGGCCATAAACTGAACTTTGTAGAGTTAATATTTCAACTTCCTTCTCAAGTAAAGACCTTAAGAAATACAGAGAGCTTGGTCGACAGCGTTCACATGTTACCGTACACCAGGTGTGTTGGCCCTCACCATACCCCTAGTGTGTTGGCCCTCACCGTACCCCTAGTGTGTTGGCCCTCACCGTACCCCTAGTGTGTTGGCCCTCACCATACCCCTAGTGTGTTGGCCCTCACCGTACCCCTAGTGTGTTGGCCCTCACCGTACCCCTAGTGTGTTGGCCCTCACCGTACCCCTAGTGTGTTGGCCCTCACCGTACCCCTAGTGTGTTGGCCCTCACCGTACCCCTAGTGTGTTGGCCCTCACCGTACCCCTAGTGTGTTGGCCCTCACCGTACCCCTAGTGTGTTGGCCCTCACCGTACACCCGGGGTGTTGGCCTATATGCCATAGTGCTTCCAAGGTAAGCAAGTTTTTAAAATTATTATATTTTCTATAATTCTGAATTAATTTGAAATCGTGACAGAGTTAACCCACAGGCGCATGATTACCATTAATATAATGCAACAATCGCTAGATTGTTAATATATAAACACTCTAAAATGCCCAATTTTCTTTGACATTGCTATTGCGAATTTTTACTTATGTATTTATTTTTATTACCCGGGCACCAGACCAACTGCAGGAGGGACTGGGCTCTTTGGGCGGCGGAGGGGTGCTGGGGACCTCGCCAGGAGGCGTGGGGGCCTCGGCCCAAGAGGTGTTCACCGACCCTGCCTTCATCGTCCCCGTCGTCATCTCCTGCATCGCCCTCGTCTCTATCGTCATCGCCATAACCCTTTGCCTCAGGAGAAGTAAGTCAGATGTGGGTTCAATCGCCGGCCAGGAGAGACACGGTTTGGGACGTTCCTTTCACTCGATGCTTCTACTCAACTTGCAGGACATTGGCATTTGGGAATTGTTGATGGGTTGCATCCTCGGGGGAGGTCATTGCTAGCTGGCGTATGGAGACTCCGATAGCGTAAATCCAGGCTTCATGTCCCCCCAATAAAAGGAATTTAGTTATTATGTCTAGTGAACACGGTGGCTTCCGGAAGCTCTTCCGGTTCTTTCTGAGGCATTTATATAGTAACAATGTCTTGGTATTCAAAGTTCGAACAGTCAAGAGATTCCATGAGTTTATATTGGCCTATGGGAGACAGACATCTTCATGTATCTGTCTACTCTGGGGCTTGATAAGCTTGAAATGCTGCCCTTGTGAGGTAACTGTCTACTCTGGGGCTTAATAAGCTTGAAACTGCTGCCCTTGTGAGGTAACTGTCTACTCTGGGGCTTAATAAGCTTGAAACTGCTGCCCTTGTGAGGTAACTGTCTACTCTGGGGCTTAATAAACTTGAAACTGCTGCCCTTGTGAGGTAACTGTCTACTCTGGGGCTTAATAAGCTTGAAACTGCTGCCCTTGTGAGGTAACTGTCTACTCTGGGGCTTAATAAACTTGAAACTGCTTCCCTTGTGAGGTAACTGTCTACTCTGGGGCTTAATAAACTTGAAACTGCTGCCCTTGTGAGGTAACTGTCTACTCTGGGGCTTAATAAACTTGAAACTGCTGCCCTTGTAAGTTTCACTGGAGGTTTCAAGGGTAAGGTTGCCTGGTAATCGACTTTTGTGTTTTATTTTTGAGTAAGACCAGTCCTCTTATGCCTTGTTGAAAAGTTGTTAATAAACCTCTGTATAGACTTTGTCCACGACAGACCTCACAGCCATAACCAGGCTTGTGGTTATAGCTCAGATGCAGTATATATACTGAAAAGCATACTCTTGGCGCATACTCTCAGTATATTGGTACGTTAATGGAATCTAACGGCTTCCTAAATTGGGATATCATTGAAATGATTTTATAATTAGGGTCGAAGTACTGATCTGCTCCAGGAGGCAACCTCGCAACAGCTGCCTAACTCCTGGGGTACCTATTTACACCTAGGTGAACAGATGCATTAGTTGAAAGAAAACGGACCCAACTACAGTATTTCTGTCCCGCCCGGAGATCGAACTTAGGATCCTCAGTTGTGAGTCGAGAACGCCTATATCATTGATAATGTTAATACCGATTAAGTTGTTTGTAATTAAATATATTTTTATTATTATAAATGATTTGCAGATGGGGATTGGGGGAGGGAGAGGGGTGGCGGAAAAAAACTAAAGCCACCCCTCTAAAAAAAATCTACCGTTTTCTGCAACAAACCCCGAAGAGAAAATGAAATTGAAAGCAGTAACTGTGCTATCTTCCCATGCAGGGTCCCTCTGTGACCTCGACAGGGATACGAATCAAAGGTCCCCCACAACTTTCTTGAGAGTTTTTCGAACTAGATTTTGAACTGAAGGAATCTCCTGGCATTTACGGCTTCGGCGGGCAGAGGATTCCATAGGATTTACCCAAAGCTTTGTACTTACTAGTGACTTTAGGCACAGTGTACACTTGCTGTATCTAGAAATCCAACATTATGCCTGTAACTCATTTTGATTGTATATACTTCTCCCTAAATAAAATTATCTTATCTTACCTATCGTTTGTCCAAGACGATCAATGGTGCGGTGGTCACGGTACTGTGTACGTTTAGGGGTGATCCTGGACGTCATTGGTTCGAATCCTGGAAGGGTCAAATATAAGTTATTAGTGATATATTCTTGGTGATATATAAATATATAATAAATATATACATATATATATATATATATATATATATATATATATATATATATATATATATATATATATATATATATATATATATATATACATATATATATATATATATATATATATATATATATATATATATATATATATATATATATATATATATATATATATATATATATATATATATATATATATATAAATACACTACAGCAAAGTTTATTTTTGTATGTTAGGGTAACCTAGGTTATAAATGCAGCTTGTTAAGAAGATTAATAGCACACAGGTATCACGTTTTCTATGCCTTGGATTTGGTAGGTTAGGTGGACCGCCTGGGTTACTTCATGTACCTGGTTAGGCCGAAAGGTTAGATTTTTTACGGAGTGGTAAATCAAGACAACAGGGCGACGTGTGTGTGTGTGTGTGTGTGTGTGTGTGTGTGTGTGTGTGTGTGTGTGTGTGTGTGTGTGTGTGTGTGTGTGTGTGTGTGTGTGTGTGTGTATGTGTGTGTGTGTGTGTGTGTGCCACATGGCTGAGTTCTGGCCCCGGCTCTGACCTTCTCACACATTAATCCATCCTTTACTTGCACTGCTGGTCACAGGCTCGTCAGCGTCACTGTGACCTCCACATGCACACACACACACACACACACACACACACACACACACACACACACACACACACACACACACACACACACACACACACACGTGTCTCTGTGAATGGACACCTTCTGAGAGAACTAATCCCCTCGCAAATAAACCAAACATTAGCGGTGACATGAGTTATGACTCGTAATCCAATGTCAACATATAAGTGTAGAGTGAGATTAATAATTTCTCCGATACCTACAACCTCTTTATTGTCGTTGGGTTATGCTGTATAATATGTCTCATTCTCTCTCTCTCTCTCTCTCTCTCTCTCTCTCTCTCTCTCTGACACATTCCATGTGTCACATGCCATGTGACACATTCCATGTGTCACATGCCATGTGACACAAAAGTGTATCACTACATGGTACATCACTATCACGCTATACGGCTTGTGTAGCTCTCCCCTGAAAAAATCTATACACCCTGTGTAGCCTAATTATATCCAGAGTGAATCTCTCTCTGTATCTCAGCTCAACTTTCACAACTCCTACTGTATCCTACTGACCCTCCTCCTGGTCTTCCCGCAGGACCTGGCGGAGGCCACGACGGCCCCCCAAGCGTCGAGGACGGAGATCCTTCGGTGACTTCGGCAGCAGAAAATAAGAGCAATCTAGCAGCAAGGGAGCAGTACTACGCGACCGTCAGGAAGCCACAACCCTCACCCATCCACGACGTTAACGCCCTAGAGAGAATACCAGGTAGGTGTTGTATGGGTGAGGGAGGTGGGGAAGGGTGAGGGGGGAAAGGGGAGAGGGTAGGGGAGGGGAAAGCGGATGGGGGACGTAGGTGTAAATCGAGAATCTGTATAGAGACTATTCTGACGTTCTATGTTTATTGTTCGAGTCTGGCCTTTGAGTTGAGGATGGAGGTGGCTTCCGCTACTTCTTTCAGTGTATTTCTTTTGTTGACTACCTATATCAGGGTACGTGTGTGTGTGTGTGTGTGTGTGTGTGTGTGTGTGTGTGTGTGTGTGTGCGTACTAACCTAATTGTGCTTGCGGGGGTTGAGTTTTGGCTCTTTGGTCGGCTCTTTGTGTGTGTGTGTGTGTGTGTGTGTGTGTGTGTGTGTGTTCATGTCCCTTCTCTCAATTTCCTTCATATTCTGCACTTTTCCTTATATCCGAAGACATGAAAATTGTTGTCTTGAATACAGACATTACAGTCTCGTACGTTTCTAAAACTATTATTATATACAAATCAATTGACAAAACTGTAACTGAATGTTTACTAAAACAATGTTTGAAAGTTTCGAAACAGCAATTTTGAGCACATGAATATTTTATAATATAAGCAATAAATACAGGAAAAGATGAGTTTTCATATATAATGAATAGAATGGACAAAATTAGACTTAAGCAAGAAAAAAAAATAAGCAAGCCAGCCCTTCAAGCAAAGCCGTGGCTTAAAAAAATCCAAGCATATAGAAAATGGATAAATTGTACCCTCCATTTCAGAATACGCCGAAGACATATACCCTTACGCGACCTTTCAAATCCAGCGGCAAGAGGAGACTCTATCCACCCACTTCCAGACATTTGTCTACCAAGACCCCAGGAGAGCCACTGTTGAGACCCTCGCCTACAGGAAGGTATGTGAGGGGGAGGCACAGGCTTCCCAATACCTGTTGACCCCATGAAGATCTTTTTTGTGTCAATCTTGTAATTAGACGTTGAACCGAATGGTTTTGTGATTAATATGTTAGTTATGTTAGTTTTTTTAACCGTATTTGAATGATATAATTTACTGATGCTTTGGTGTAGTTGAAGTGTATCATCCTCTGTAGTAATTAATTAATCAAAAAAAGGCACCAAACCGGGTAGTCTATGAAGCACCATTCATCCTCTGAAGGTTTATTAAGGCCAGTAAAATAGTTTACTGACCCACCAGCAAGTATATTGTGGTGGGAAAGTATACAATGAAAGATGTATACTGAGAGGCTTCTCAGTCTACATACACAGAGAGTTTACCTTAGTCGTAGACTATGTTCAGGTCAGTGAGCTATTACAGCGGCCTTAATAGCCATCATTAGGGTGATCGGACGCAGCCAAACCGTTGGGCTTCAGTCAAATGGTAATTTATTGAATTATAATCGATGTTAGTCTCTAAATAATGCTGATATTCAATTACTTTTTTCCCGCCAAGACTGGAAGCGGAAATGGCGGAGGAGGAGGAGGAGGAGGAGGAGGAGGAGGAGAAAGTAGAGATGGAAGATGTGTCAGAGGAGGAGGAGGAGGAGGAGGAGGGGGCGGAGGAGGAGAAAGAGGGGGCGGCGTCGGAGGCGGGGTGGAGAGAGAAGGGGACGACTACGCCCGCGTGAAGCGATGTCGTCTCAAGTACGGAGGAGAGAGTGAGGACTGCGACGACAGCCTCAACAGCGACACCGACACCGACCACGCCGCCTCCTCCCGCACTGAGAGTTCCTCCCACCTCGACGACACCCACCACACGCCCCTCTCCGCCCGCAACCACCACCACAGTAAGTTTTACACCCACCACACTGCCTCTACACCCACCACACGCCCCTCTCCGCCCGCAACCACCACCACAGTAAGTTTTACACCCACCACACTGACTCTACACCACCACACTGCCTCTACACCACCACACTGCCTCTACACCCACCACACTGTCTCTACACCCACCACACTGCCTCTACACCCACCACACTGCCTCTACACCCACCACACTGTCTCTACACCCACCACACTGCCTCTACACCCACCACACTGCCTCTACACCACCACACTGTCTCTACACCACCAC
>NC_091231.1:12090184-12092684 GCF_040958095.1 Procambarus clarkii | reverse complement strand
TGAACTTCAGAGTCAGCTGGACTCAACTGTGTATAGTTGTAAATTGAACGTAACTTAAACTGAACATATAGGTTGACAATATATCTAATGAACACGTTGAACAATTGTTGTGTTAACGAAAATATGTATCAACAATCTCTGTGACGTAAAGAAATTACAAGTGCATGATGCAACTGTATGTCTTCAGTGTGTATTCCAACTGTGCAAAATCATAAACAAAAATAAATAATAATTTGTTTACTCCATGTACAAAGTGAGGCACGGAACATTCCTTTAGTATTTCCACGTTCTATTAAAATACAGAAGGAAAACCAAAGCAAAATGACCGTAAATAGACACGATCGTTCAGAACGTGTTGAACGATCCTTTCTTGACTGAACGTCCACACCCAAACTTGTAAATAAAATTACATGTTCATAGTTATACAAATTGACATATATATATATATAAGCTCTGTTAGATATATCTTTATGTTTGAAAATATATTACAAGCAGCAACTGACCATGTAACAATGGTGCCTGATTACACTTAAAGAAACTAATGAGCTCTAGCTCTTGGACCCAAGTTTTCGGGTGTGTGTGTGTGTGTCTACTGTACCCACTTACAGTACCAGGCATTTCAGAGTGACTCGCTTCAGCGTTTGGGCCGGGCGAGAGCTAGAGGAAGGTAATTTAATTCACCTACAACAATTTAAGCTTGATCCAGACTCGTGCTAATACATCAAGACATTTTCCTTGAGGAATGTTGCTGAGAAAGTGACACAAGACCATAAGTAACACTGCATGAGTATATGTGACACTGGAAGACCAAATGTGACACTGGAAGACCAAATGTGACACTGGAAGACCAAATGTGACACTGGAAGACCAAATGTGACACTGGAAGACCAAATGTGACACTGGAAGACCAAATGTGACACTGGAAGACCAAATGTGACACAGCTCTATACCCACTGTCCAGCTTGTCCTGTTTCTCTTTTTATAAATTATTATCATCTACCAAGAAACCGGAAGATCTTTGTAAGATCGTCGTTTATATAACAAAAGAGTAACTCTGTACCTATATACAAATGTACATATGTGTATGAATGTGTATTGTATGTTAAAATGTATAACTGGCCAACTCTTTGTTTGCCATATTGTGTATTTGAAAAAAAAAAATAGAAATAAAACTCGACCCTCTATAACTCCTTTTGCTTCTGTGTTGAATTTAAGACCTGTGAACCTCTGGAGGGTTATTAAGGCCACCAAAATAGTCAACTGACCAACCAGCAAATACACTTTGATTTTATAAATAGTCCAATGTTAAAGTAAACTCTCGGTGAGTACCGAGAGTCTACAGGTACACCTCTCAGTTTACATATCTCCATATACTGTTTAAGTGGGTATAAGACCTTTGTTAATGCACATTAGGGAGGGGGTGATGATCCGGTCAGACCCAACACGTAAGACCTTAAGAATGGAACCTGCGGAAGGCCTATATATTAGGCCATGCGAGGCAGATAGCTCTTACAGTTTGAGAGAACTCTCGCTTCGATCGGCTCTTGTGTACAAGCCACGTAACTTGTAGTAATATAATTTGCGCAAACCACCCCTTAAACATGACGTCCCACGTTTTCTGTGACGTGGTGGCGAAGTCAGTCATGTTCGCCTCTATATAAAGTGCTTCAAGGTGCAGCCACATCACTGGGTCTACTACTGACGATGGAAATTGATTTAGTTGAAAGCAGCTTTCAAACTGTACAGCTTGTGTATGTGAGTATAATGCAGGGCATTCTGGCCAAGCTTAATTGACATGATTGAACACGTTGAGTGGTTTTTAATGTTGACAAATCTGGGGTCAGATTCACGAAGCAGTTACGCAAGCACTTACGAACCTGTACATCTTTTTTCAATCTTTGGCGGCTTTGTTTCCAATTGTTAAACAGTTAATGAGCTCCGAAGCGCCAGGAGGCTGTTTATAACAATAACAACAGTTGATTGGCAAGTTTTCATGCTTGTAAACTGTTTAATAAATGTAACCAAAGCCGTCAAAGATTGAGGAAAGATGTACACGTTCGTAAGTGCTTGCGTAAGTGCTTTCGTGAATCTGGCCCCAGGTCTTGAAGAGTTTAAAAGAACGTGTGAGACTACAAGTGATGCTGTGACCCTCACGGGTTTATCATCTCCGCTTCTGGAGATGCTGACCAGACTAGGAGCCATATGAAGCATTTATGCAAACACTTGCGAAACCTTTACATCCTTGTTCCTACACGAGACCCGTATTAATGTATGCATGTGCCACATCTCCATTTATGCATGAGCCTCGTCCCCATGTATACACGAGACCCGTCCCCATGTATACACGAGACCAGTCCCCATGTATACACGAGACCAGTCCCCATGTATACAAGAGACCCGTCCCCATGTGTACACGAGACCAGTCCCCATGTATACACGACACCCGTCCCCATGTATACGCGAGACCAGTCCCCATTGATACACGAGACCCGTCCCCATG
>NC_091231.1:12080184-12087684 GCF_040958095.1 Procambarus clarkii | reverse complement strand
ACTCATGTATGCCTTTTTTCTGTCTTTTCTGACCTCTCCCCTCCTTCTCTCTCTCTCTCTCTCTCTCTCTCTCTCTCTCTCTCTCTCTCTCTCTCTCTCTCTCTCTCTCTCTCTCTCTCTCTCTCTCTCTCTCTCTCTCTCCCTCTCTCTCCCCTCCTGAATCACTGTTACTCATGATTAACTCTACACTATCCCCCCCCCTCTCCTCCCATCTACAGTCTTTATTACCTCCTATCACTCCTTTCTACACTTCTTCTCTATCGTTACTACCATGTTCTCTTTCCTCTCACCCATCTATCCCCCCTTATTTCATGTCCTGTTATCTGCGAAAACTCTTTATACATCTATACTGCCTTCATTCCTTTCCCTTTACATCGTTCCCCAACTCACAATACCTCTTCCCCTCATTCTCCTATAATCTCTTTTAACCTATTTTCCTTGTCCCCTCTGTTCTTACCCATGTTTACCCTCCTCCCTCCCCCCACTCTTCCAGCTGCTTTCCTACCTTTACTACACTCCCTTCCCTATCACTCATTTTTCTCGTCTCTTCATCCCTCACCATATCCCTCTCTCCCTCATTGGTAAACTCCCCTTTTTTCTACGCGTCAGTCTTCTGATATTTCCCCCTTCTTCTACTTCCACTTTGATATCTCCCCCTTTTCCACTCTGCTTGCTCCACTTTGGTACCGACCAGCTATCGTAACTGTCCTTCCTCCCAATCTCCATTGTCTTCTCATTTCTCCTCCCAAATTTATATAAGAAAATCTTGCGGAGAGGTTTTTTGAAACGTCGCATCAGGCTTGGAAAAAACCATGTGCATGGGAAATAGGCTTATCCCTGGAAACACAAACCGTAACTGTTTCTATTTTCCGCTTGTTACAACTTGTAATAAAGTTGTTACATCTTGGCTTAATGTGTTTATGACGTATTAGAACGTTGTTACAACTTGCTATATTGGTTGTTATAACTGGTTAGGAGGTGTTAAAACTTGTTCGAACGTTGTGCCAACGTCGTAGTTACAGATTCCAGAAGGAAGTGAGGAAATATGGGCCTTTTCTTTAAGAAATGCCAAACAGGCTACTGGATCATGATCTAAGTTACAAATCCAAGATAAGAGTTCCACTGAGATTTAACAATAACACAGTTCAACACATTAGGCATAATGTTATAGAAGGCAACATAAGTGTCACAAATACTCATCCACTGTCTAAGTAAGAACGAAATGATTGCTATATAGCGGGCCAGCCTGAGACACAGGCCCCCCGCAGGAATATTCTTTCAAATCCAATTATAATTCAAACTGATATAGCTAAATGTGTTTACTGAGCCATAGCTATATTTTGTTTGGGCTGACAAACTCCCAAGAAACTGATTCTAGTCGATCCGTATGCGAAGGAATACTTTTACTATTGTCAACTTCAGTCAAATTTCAGCATTTTTTGTTTATGTCGATTGTGAACCATCTGTCGTCGAAGCTTTTAGAATTCAACCTTACGCTGTCTACTCCCCTTCCTCAAAATGGAACCCACAACGTGCGCCTATCTCACAAGACCTATTCTCAGACAGACAGACAGACAGACAGACAGACAGACAGACAGACAGACAGACAGACAGACAGACAGACAGACAGACAGACAGACAGACAGACAGACAGACACACACACACACACACATACAGGTCTCGCTCTCTCTCTCTCTCTTCCCTACATTAGTTGTAGGGAAACCCAATCGTGGATCAAACCTAGGACCATTTCGGCGCTACAGAAACTCTGAGAAAATCCTGTGAATCCCGTCTTATTGACGCACCATCTCGACAACTCTCAACTTTCCTCTACTCTTTCCCTCCCCCAAATAAATTTCCAAAGCCGTAAATATACACAGGAAGGAAACACAGCGATATGAAACCCCCACATGTGACACAGGTGTGTCAGGTATGTCTCTTCCAGTGGCGTCGAAGACCATAAACAGCAATTATCGCTCGCGCCTCTTTTTTATTATTTCCCCCTTTTTTTTTAAATAATTTTAACCCATTTTCTTTTCGGGATTGCGAGGAGGGAGCGGCGGGGAGGGATGATGGGGTGTGGCAACTAAATTTCACAGATGAGCACCTCGTATCAGCCCTGGGTCTGTGAGGTGTACCTGTGGCCCCTGCAGCTGTACCACCCTATGGTTCACCTGGTGCGTTGTGGGGGGAAGAGACTGGTGGTGGTGGGAGGGGGCTGAAGGGGGAGATGGAAGAGGGGGGGGGGACAGGGTGAGGAGAGAAAGGAGGAAGAATTAGAGAGATGTTAACACAGAGGAGCGCATAGAGAACAGGGGCCAGATTCACGAAGCAGTTACGCAAGCACTTACGAACGTGTACATCTTTCCTCAATCTTTGACGGCTTTGGTTACATTTATTAAACAGTTTACAAGCATGAAAACTTCCCATTCAACTGTTGTTATTGTTATAAACAGCCTCCTGGTGCTTCGGTGCTCATTAACTGTTTAATAATTGGAAACAAAGCCGCCAAAGATTGAGAAAAGATGTACAGCTTCGTAAGTGTTTGCGTAAATGCTTTCGTGAATCTGGCCCCTGGTTCGAAAAGATGGCGTTTTCTTTCACCCAAACGTCAAGATCAAAATGAACAAGATCGAAATCACATCATATCTCAGTAACAATATTCAGTTATCGTGGCACAGCCAAGCTGACTAAATAGGCTGCCTGAACAGTTTTGGATTCTGTTCTAGACACATCAGTTGTCCGGACACAGTTCTGTACAAAACTACCTGGACAATTCTGGGCACAGTTGTCTCTACATAGTTCCGGACATAACTCTCTGGACACAGTTTTAGAAACTGGTGCCTGGACACATTTCTGAACACAGTTGTGGACACAGCTATCTCTACAAAAACGAAAGATTGACAAATAATTAAGTTCACCCCCAAAGTGTTCAAAGAAGATCTTCTGATCCCGTTGATGAGAAGCAAATTCAAAATATTTCTCAAGATGGGCAGTGAGAAAGACGGGTCGTCACAGAAATGGGAAATATACAGCCATTAAAACATAATCAAACAGGTAGAATACGAATGGTTTTCTAAAACCTGTGATATGTGTATACGTTTCATTACACACAGAAATCACACTAACGTGATGCATCAAATGAATAAATCCACAAGGGTCGTGACGAGGATTCGAACCAGCGTCCGGGTATACGTTTGGTGGAGGGGAAAGAGAGTTTCAATAAATTCACCAAAAGGAAAAAGTCTCTAAAACACCAAAATAGTGTCGAATGATGAGAGTACAAAAAAAGGAGGGTTTAAATAGGTGTGAAGGCATATGACAACGGGAGCGTTCAGTCACACACGCTCTGGTAGGCTGAGGTCGGTCCCCTCGGGGACTTGATCGGGGCGACAGCTCTTGATGAAATGCTCGAGCGGTCTCTCTCTCTCTCTCTCTCTCTCTCTCTCTCTCTCTCTCTCTCTCTCTCTCTCTCTCTCTCTCTCTCTCTCTGTCTCTGTCTCTGTCTCTGTCTCTGTCTCTCTCTCTCTCTCTCTCTCTCCCTCTCTCTCTCTCTCTCTGTCTCTCTCTCTCTCTCTCTCTCTCTCTCTCTCTCTCTCTCTCTCTCTCTCTCTCTCTCTCTCTCTCTCTCTCTCTCTCTCTGTCTCTCTCTCTCTCTCTCTCTCTCTCTCTCTCTGTCTCTCTCTCTCTCTCTCTCTCTCTCTCTCTCTCTCTCTCTCTCTCTCTCTCTCTCTCTCTCTCTCTCTCTCTCTCTCTCTCTCTCCCTCTCTCTCTCTGTCTCTCTCTCTCTCTCTCTCTCTCTGTCTCTCTCTCTCTCTCTCTCTCTCTCTCTCTCTCTCTCTCTCTCTCTCTCTCTCTCTCTCTCTCTCTCTCTCTCTCTCTCTCTGTCTCTCTCTCTCTCTCTCTCTCTCTCTCTCTCTCTCTCTCTCTCTCTCTCTCTCTCTCTCTCTCTCTCTCACTCTCTCTCGCTCATTCTTTTTCCTTCAACTATATCCCGAGTCACCAATTAATTTCCACTCTACACAACACCACATAACTGCTATAAATGAAGAAACAAATTAAAATCAAATAGCAATACTGTTGATTTTTTTGGGTTGGGGAGCCTGGTGGATTTGGATTCAACATGAATTTATATTTAATACCGGAAGCCTCTTCGTCCCAACAAACGTTGCGAGTCTTCGTGAAATTGAATTTTGCAATGAGAGAAAAAATAATTATCAGAGTATTCAACACAATCGGTAACTATATTGGATTTATAAAAACGACAGCAATCCTAAAGTTTCCAGAAATAGTTGATTAAAATGAGCGTTTTGCTTTTTCGTTTTCCTCATTTTTTATCTATTATTTTGTAAATTTCCCTAAAAATATATATATATTCATAGAAAAAATTGTGTTCAGTTAATTCTCGTATAATCATAACGGATCGTTCCTCTCAAGAGGCTGTATTACGACCCATTAATCTCCTCCTCTGATCACTACGGTCCTGTGATCATATCTTCACAGAAAATTAATCACGAGTCTTATTTCCAAGTTTTTCTACTTTGAAAACTCGCTTCATTTGGATTTGATTTAGTTCATTTAAGATGTATCTGGTGGTCATCCTGTGAGTTGTAGTGGATCCTGTACCCATCCTGTGAGGGGGTTGTGGACCCTCATATTCATCTTGTGAGTCGAAGTGGGTCCTGTACCCATCCTGTGAGGGGGTTGTGGACCCTCATATTCATCTTGTGAGTCAAAGTGGGTCCTGTACCCATCCTGTGGGTGGTAGTGGACCCTAAAATCCATCCTGAGAAGTGGATACCATACTCATCCTATGAGTATGGTATCCATACCCAGCCTAACACTGGTAACATACTCAGAGGTGCTTGAGCGATATAACAGTTCTAGTCTAACTAATCACGTGATTCATATCTTGCCATTTTCAAAAATATGTTGCGTATTCAGATCTCAAAATCAGCATCGATCACAAAAGAAAAGACTTCGATTGGAGTCGTTTGACTCCAATCTTTTTATTAGTTTTTTTTTAGTTTTGATGCGTTTATAAGGAATTGAAAGTTGCATTACTGTTTTGATATGCTTTAAACTTTATTATCCTAAAGATTTGTTCTTGTGTATGTCTGTCTGTCTGTCTGTCTCAGTGCCTGCCTGAATCTCTCTCTCTCTCTCTCTCTCTCTCTCTCTCTCTCTCTCTCTCTCTCTCTCTCACAGCGGAGTGTTTCTTGGCCAGTTGCATCCAAAATCAACAAATTCGGCTCAAACCAAACCAAAGTTTAGCTCTAACGGAGAAAAACAAAACAAATGGTCTGTTAATGTAAATATATTTAATTTTTCACCGTCTTTCTCAAGTGAAGAAAAACCATAAGACATTAAGACAAGGCAAAATCCATTGATGTCATCTTTCTGTCGAACATTCAGTAACATGTCGAAAGAAAGACTGCTTATATATATATATATATATATATATATATATATATATATATATATATATATATATATATATATATATATATATATATATATATATTATACATATATAATCGGAGCTGACGGCGCATATTTTGAATATAGACGCTACTAAATACCTTTAATTAATTACCTAATTAATTGTATGATTGTGCTGTCTGATGAGTATTAGGAGCTGCATTATTTTCAGCATGGACGAATTGGGGGGGGGAGGACTAAGAAGAGATGGGAGTGGGAGAGGTGAAAAGAGATGAATGAAAGAGAATGGAAGGAGAAAAAAGGAAAGATAAAGAGAGAGAGAGAGAGAGAGAAAGAGAGAGAGAGAGAGAGAGAGAGAGAGAGAGAGAGAGAGAGAGAGAGAGAGAGAGAGAGAGAGAGAGAGAGAGAGAGAGAGAGAGAGAGAGAGAGAGAGAGAAAGAAAGAAATAACCCAATCCATTTTTTTCTTCAATTTCGATTTGACATAAGTCCACAACTGACTTAAGCGTCATCACTTCCACTTTAAAATGTGTATAGGTCGAGCTACTTGTGTTCAAACACGTTATTGTTATCTGTTCTCTGTATAACAAACCCCAACAACAACTGTCTTTAGAATAAAATATTCTGCTTAGCCAAAAGAGCTTCACATGCATATACTTCTTTTTCATTGTATGATCTTCCCACAACAGCCACGCAGAACCCACAACAACGATTAAGAGCCGACAACAACTACCCAGAGCCGACAACAACCATCCGGATCCCACAGTAACCACTCAAAACCACTGCCACATCTTTCAGCTCAATATTTTACAGCCGTTGCAAAATCCCATTGACACGTACTATCTATTTCAAGTGAGGGTAAACGGCGGGAGAAAGCGGAAGAGGAGTAGTAGTAATAGGAGGAGGAAGGGAGGTCTGTTTACCTCAATCAGCTGACCCCCTTCGGCAGTCTCTCTCATTGAAGAGGATGGGGAAACTCTTCCAGATTAATGGTGTTTTCTAGTAATAACTAACATGTTTTCCTCTAAATATGCTACTCAAAGGAGGTCGAGGTAATCCCTGATACGAAAAAAATGTAGCAAGTGGAATACAGCTGAATGAGAACGTTGCTGGAGGGTGTGGGATTTATTAAAAAAAAAACGCCAATTGATTTCGGAGGATTTAATTCATTGGTTTTGGAAACAAAATTAGAATTCGGAATGAGCTTTATTTAAACAAAATCTTGCAGAAGTGAATATGTTGAAAAAGTGGGCATAGTTTTGTGACATATTTAAGGATGATAGTGTTGATGAAAAGGAGGGATATGATGATGATGGTGATCATGAGAAGGAGTGAGATGATGATGATGATGGTGATACTGATGAAGTACATGATTGTGAATGTCAATAACAATAATGATACACACAATTATGTCGTAGTTATTGAACTCGATTGGAAACAATTTACAACAAAAACACACCACAATCGTCCATAAATTGTAAATATCTTGTAAATAGATGATACAAATTGCTATACAGGACATTTCAACCAATTTAATGTCGATTGTTACGTAAATTTCAATAAATCTATATAGACTGAAATACATTTCAAGAAATTTTGAGATCAAGACAATTTCTCAAACTTTGAGAAATTTCTCAAAATTTCTCATAATTTGAGAAATGTCTGCGTTATAGCGACTCGCAAAATTATAGTAATATCTCGTTTTCTATCCGTGGTTTGACGGTTAGGTTAGGTTCGCGTTATATTTAGTACATCAATTTAGTGACGTTGTGAGCGCTATCAAAAGGGAGGAGGTAGACGGTAGGGAGAAAGGGAGGGATAGAGGGTAGATGGAGGGAAAGGAATGAAACAGGAAAAAGTGAATTCGGAAAAGAAAAACAATATATAGACAGGACGAAGAGAATATGAAGAAATATGACTATGAAGGAACTTTCCGTGATTTCACTGTTACGTTGTTAGGGGACCCCATACCCATCCTGTGGGTGGTAGTGATCCCATACCCATCCTGTGGGTGTTAGCGGACCCCATACCCATCCTGTGGGTGGTAGTGATCCCATA
>NC_091231.1:12042684-12075184 GCF_040958095.1 Procambarus clarkii | reverse complement strand
CTCTGTCTGGTGTTCCTCTTCATTCTCATCACTGTCGTCCTTTTCTTCCGTTAGTTAGTTTCTTCCTACTTCTTCCACTCATCTCTTCCTACTCCTACAGTCATTCCTTCAAATGAAGGAATGACTGTAGGATTTCTCTTTTTCTTTCCCCTTGTTCCTCTTTACACCCTTTTAAATCCTCATTCCTCTCCTCTTCCTTCGTCTTTATGACCTTCTTCCAACTTATACTCATTTCAATAACTGTGACACAAGTTCTTTTCTTGGGTAATGGGTGTTATGTCCCCCTCAAACTTGGCCTTTAGACAGCTGAAGGAAGACATCTTGAAGGTGCCTTGGAGGCTGTCGACTCCTTATCTAGTGACACAATGTTTCAGGAGTCGACAGCCTCCAAGACAGCTTGAAGACGTCTTCTCTAAGCTGCCCGAGACAAAGCTTGTGAGGGAGGGAATGACACCCATTTTTTACCCTATGGAGGCATAAACTGTCAAGGAGAATAACGCTTAGTACCCGAGACCAGTTTGTTTACACCGTTTAATATCTTAATAAAGCCAGTTAACTTCTTGTCATTGTTGACCCGAATCACTTAAATTCTTGCTGGGAGGAATAGTCATTGTAGCAGCTGGTAGACTGGCAGAGAGAGAGAGAGAGAGAGAGAGAGAGAGAGAGAGAGAGAGAGAGAGAGAGAGAGAGAGAGAGAGAGAGAGAGAGAGAGAGAGAGAGAGAGACAGAGAGAGAGAGGTAGAAATCTACCATGTATAGCAGTGTCGTGCTGTCCTGTGCTCCATTACGAGAATATTATGATGGGTGAGGTAGAGAAGGGGGAGCCAAGGGGAAAGCGAGGGGAGACAAGGGAGGGGAGGTGGTGAGAGTAAGGGGGAGAGGCAGGGGTAGAGAGTGAGAGCGTTATTGTGGGTGGCCGAGAACTCTCACCCACCTCCCTCACTCTGTTGACATCCATTCATCTGAGAGGGACAAGGACCCTATTGTTTAAAGGAGAGTTTTAAACAACTGAAATTGTGCGACAGTTAGCTCTGTCGTTAGGGGGAAAGGGGGGGATGGGAGGGGAAGGGAGAGAGGGTTAGAGATGGGAGGGGGGATATAGAAAGGGGAGAGGAATGGAAGAAGGGATAGAGTGGCTAGAGGAAAGGGATGCATGCTAAAAAGGGGATTAGGTGGGTAGGATGTGAATAAGACGGGTAGGGAAGGAGGTAAGGAGGATTACCAGAGACGAACAGATGATGGTGAGAGGGAAGAGGAGAGAGAGAGAGAGAGAGAGAGAGAGAGAGAGAGAGAGAGAGAGAGAGAGAGAGAGAGAGAGAGAAAGTAGATGAACAATGACCAACGTAGTAAATTATATCCTTCAGAAAATGGGCAGCTAGTGTGTTTATAGTTTGCTCTCCCTGTCTTTCTTTTATTGTTTATGGAACATAACGTTGCTGCTTGGTGACCGAGTACGTAGATGGCTGGCTGGCTGGCTGGCTGGCTGGCTGGCTGGCTGGCTGGCTGGCTGGCTGGTTGACTGGCTGGCTGGCTGGCTAGCTGGCTAGCTAGCCACCCAGACCCTACAAGGGTCTGTTCACCCTTGTTAATTTCTCTACTGAAACCAACCCTTTCCCTTAAAAAACGTACAGTTAAAATATGATTATTTAACATACCCGCAGTGAAAATATAATCATTTAACATACACACAGTGAAAACATAATTATCCAAGTAAACTTGTACAGTTGCGAATTGTTGAACTTGTTAAGCTGAATTTTCCTATTGAACCAATGATTACAACATAACTCATTGCTCCCCTACACGTGAAGAAACAATCCAGAAGGCCAATCCATTTTGCCATAAGATTGGCAAAATGGATTGGATGGAGTATCCCTCCATCCAGCTAACTGGATGGAGGAATACTCCTAGCTAAATATCAATTATTGCGGGATTATTGATCACAAAGGATTATTGACAGACTTTGCTGATAATTTAAATACAGTTTGTGTCAAATGCAATCAAAGTAATGGTGGTATGGGGTGGGGCGAAGGGTTCCTGGAATCCATATATGGGAAAGTATTTAGGAATAGACAAATACCGAGCCTGCGTTTAGAGTAACAAATCAACAGAATCAAATCATCGATAGATACCAAGGTGGCTGGAAGCTGCGTAGTTCTCAGGTATCTTAATCAAGGAGGATTTCATCACAACGTTATATATATATATATATATATATATATATATATATATATATATATATATATATATATATATATATATATATATATATATATATATATATATATATATATATATATTTTAAGCTGTTAGAACGTTCTACCATTACAAAAGCTTTGTAGAAAACACGAGACAAAACATTCGAAAGCTCAGATATCTGTCATAAGATTTACGTCAGAACTGAGAAGCCTTTCGTGTGAGGAGAGGCAAAAGAAACCGAATATTATTACATCAGAAAAGGAGCTGGGAAAGATGAACCAGTAGCACGAGAGGTTATAGATGAAATGAGGCATTTAGGAGTCATTGTTAACGATCGACGGCTGGTAAAGGCAGGGCCCATGATCTGAAGTTCGACCCGGCAGGTACATATATATATATACGAAAGGGAGAGTACAATCGAGCTCACACAAACACATAATCCCAGACAAAACCATTCTCTCAGCCCCCTCTTGCTGAGAAAGATTTTCAGCATCATTAAACTCCAAAAACAACTACTGGAGCATCACTGCCCCAAGACCTCAGAGTTACAGAGGAAACATGGAACAGGACCGGACACAGTCAACACAACTCCCCCTCCCACTCTCTTCCCAAGCCCCCCCTTCCCTTGCTCACTCCCTTCCCAGCCTTCCCCCTCCCATTCTCCTACCTCCCCTCCCTCTTCCCCAACCCCACCCAGCACTGATTACTTTAACTGTTGTGGTCGCCAAGAGAGCACTGAAGCTATATTGCATTATTACTGTATTATATTACTCAATTGTATTATACAAGCGACGGTGCTCAAAGGGTTATGATCACACTGGTCTTGCATGTAACGAGAGAGAGAGAGAGAGAGAGAGAGAGAGAGAGAGAGAGAGAGAGAGAGAGAGAGAGAGAGAGAGAGAGAGAGAGAGAGAGAGAGAGAGAGAGAGAGAGAGAGAGAGAGAGAGAGAGAGAGAGAGAGAGAGAGAGAGAGAGGAGAGCCACGTTTCTTAAAAGGGTTGAACACCTTAGTTGGGTGTGGGTGCTGCCCCCTGATCGTGTTTGTCACCCGACCCATAAAGTGAGTGTCTTTGGAGATTAATCGATGCATACTAATGTGTTGGGCCGGTGAGGACTCCACGCTTGGCCACCCTCACCTAGTGTCTCCGTCTCGCCAGAGCCCCGGGATGGGAGGGAAGGAAGGAAAGGAGGGAGGAAGTAGAAAGGTAGGGATCCAGGAGAGTAGGGAGTGAGTGGGAGGGAAGAGAGAGATAGAGAGAGAGAGAGAGAGAGAGAGAGACGGAAGAACACACGAAGACAGGAAGAGAGTTAAGGAAGGAAACAATAACGATTGAAGGGGTTAAGATGGAGAAACAAAACAAAACGGAGACAGAGAGAGAGAGAGAGAGAGAGAGAGAGAGAGAGAGAGAGAGAGAGAGAGAGAGAGAGAGAGAGAGAGAGAGAGAGAGAGAGAGAGAGAGAGAGAGAGAGAGAGAGAGAGAGAGAGAGAGCCTGGCCAAGAAAGACGTTACAATGGGGAAGTAACAAACAAGTCAACAAAACTTGCAGAGTATTGAAAGGAACAAACAGAATTAAATGTAAAACAGAATTCTTGACATCAGAACAGATGAGAAATGTGATAAGGTAGGAAGAAAGGGGAGAGGAGAAAGGAAGATAGAAGGAGATAGAAAGGTAAATGTGTCGTCTGAAACGGAGTACCAAACTGAGGATAACAGAAACAGAAATTACGTGGAAAAAAAAATAGATTGCAGGACATCTATCGATCCACAATAGTAGAAGATAGCAAACAAGCTACTTTCAACTACAACATCTATCTAACATCTATTTTTTCTTACGTTCTATTGCATGATTTGTACACGTTTGCCTTTTATTTTTATCATTTTAATCGTCGGGTTTATTGTATTAGTCTTTTTATTAATAATAATTTGTGTAATTCTTTGAACTTTTTCAGGAGTAATATTTAGCAAATATTTTTTATGAATTTTTGTTATCTTTTATTAGCACTGATGGTGATATGTGTGTATATATGTATGTGGGTGTGTATGTGTGTGTATGTGGAAGATATACACAAAGAAGGAACACACAAAAAAAGAAGTCACTGAAGATTACATCGAAAGGTTCCAAGAATACCACATTTACTTGTGTTGACAGCTGTTTACATGTGCTTTAAGCGGGTAAAGTTGAGCCCAACAATCCGACAGTCTTCCTACGCTAGTTCCCCCTTAGCGCCCTTAATAATTGTGGGAGGTAATGAGATGCTTGATTGTGTGAGGAGGAGAGAATGAGGAGGGCGAGAAGGAGAAGAAGAAGAAGGAGGAGGAAGAGTAGGAGGAGGAATCTCTATGAAGAAAAGTGACTGAAAAAGCTTAATTAATAATCCATTAAAATGAAAAACAAATTAATAACGACATAACCGTAGAATAAAGATGGATGAAAGGATAACATATAGAGGAAAATGAATAATATGCTTTATATATTAATATATTTAATTTGACGAGACAGAAAGCAACTGATATAAATTGGATGTTTATGTTCTGAAATGAATTGTGTAACTACCGGTTTGGAGATAGCTTCGGTGATTTATGAAACGCTTTACCGGTTAGAATAACAGACTCGGAATCGCTTTTTTAAAACCTAAGTTAGACATGGTAGTTGAGTGTGTTCAGTAACGATGAAGAACAATTCACAGTTCTCAATGATGAAGAACAATTCACAGTTCTCAATGATGTAGAACAATTCACAGTTCTCAATGATGTAGAACAATTCACAGTTCTCAATGATGTAGAACAATTCACAGTTCTCAATGATGTAGAACAATTCACAGTTCTCAATGATGAAGAACAATTCACAGTTCTCAATGATGTAGAACAATTCACAGTTCTCAATGATGTAGAACAATTCACAGTTCTCAATGATGAACAAAAAATGATGAGTTATATTTGTAACTTTTGTAATCTAAGTAAAAGGTTCTTTGATGACATTAGTGAACAAAACTCTAATAGATAAGTTCATTTCGACCCATGGACTCATTTATCCCATTCTACTCTTGCAATAAATATTAATATAATTCTGAGGACATACACCTGACACCGTCTTGATATGCAGGTATATATGACAGGTTTGGAGACCAATACTGCTAATAGAGAGTTATAGAATTTAAATTGATCAGCCCAAAACAGAACACGAAAGAATAGATCTAAATCGGCTTCAGTAAAACCGTACGTAAATGCTGACTTGAAAATAGGATTGCTGACTTATGAAACAAATTCCCGACTAATATATTAGACGTCAGGTGACTGCATTGTTTCACACGTAGGTTGGATATATATATATATATATATATATATATATATATATATATATATATATATATATATATGCGAACAAGCCTGAATGGTCCCCAGGACAATATGCAACTGAAAACTCACACCCCAGAAGTGACTCGAACCCATACTCCCAGAAGCAACGCAACTGGTATGTACAAGACGCCTTAATCCACTTGACCATCACGACCGGACATAATGAGGTGATAGCCTAAGCTATTTGAAACACCCCACCGCCGGCACTCGGATAGTAATCTTGGGCATAGCATTTTACCAAATCACCTCATTCTTTGGGGCACACGTGAGGAACACAAATGCGCATTTGTGTTCCTCACGTGTGCCCCAAAGAATGAGGTGATTTGGTAAAATGCTATGCCCAAGATTACTATCCGAGTGCCGGCGGTGGGGTGTTTCAAATAGCTTAGGCTATCACCTCATTATGTCCGGTCGTGATGGTCAAGTGGATTAAGGCGTCTTGTACATACCAGTTGCGTTGCTTCTGGGAGTATGGGTTCGAGTCACTTCTGGGGTGTGAGTTTTCAGTTATATATATATATATATATATATATATATATATATATATATATATATATATATATATATATATATATATATATATATATATATATATATATATATATATATATATTAGTATATTTTGGTAGCAGTCTTTCCTGTAGACATATATTATTAAATATGACCGAAAAAGTAAGATTAATAATTCTAACACGAATTTTCTCGATCTTTCTTACGTTTCTTTTCACTGTTGATGGTAATTCAAAGATCAATTCTTCAAAATTCATTTTTATTTAATGAAATAGAAATGAATTTTGGAGAATTGATCTTTGAATTACCATCAACAGTGAAAAGAAACGTAAGAAAGATCGAGAAAATTCGTGTTAGAATTATTAATCTTACTTTTTCGGTCATATATAATAATATATATATATATATATATATATATATATATATATATATTATTAAATCCCACAATCCCACAACTCATTAATCCCAACAAATTGCGAGATATCTCGCCAAACGAGGCAGAACCATCAGCAGCGAGTGTGTCAAAGAAACAGAAGCACTTCAAGTGTCACAAACATTTTCGACTCTTCAGAAGAACCCAAAACTCCAAGGCAAGTCTTTCGATCTCATGTTATCTTCATTAGATCTGCAAGATCTAATAAAGATGAGATCTTTGCCATCTCATAAGACAGTAAGATCATGTCATCTTATTTACCTGCAATCATCAATGTTGCAATTGATAAAGATCATTATCTTTATTAAAAGCTTATTTTTGGCACTACCCAATATATAATAATAATAATAATAATAATATTGAATAATAATTCGTTTTGTAGGGGGACAGGATGCCTGTGTATATAGTCTAGGTTGGGAATTGGGGTGGATATAAATAGAAGCTGCCTCGTATGGGCCAATAGGCCTTCTGCAGTTACCTTTATTCTTATGTTCTTAGGTTTGAGACTAAGCCTCATAAACATAAGCTTAAAAGGGGAATACATGACCCACTTTACGACAAACTTGACAGTGAATCATTCAACTTTCAATCTGTTTCTAGACTTCGACGAATATCTAGTTTCAGGCCTATCATTCTGTTGATATTATTGCCATAAGCCCTGTAGATGGAGAGGCCACAGTGCCAGCCGCTAAAGCTGGGCTCACTATTAAATACTCAACCATGCAATTACACTTAAATCAGTATACAATTACTTAAATATATATTTTTAACAATTTAACCGAATCTAACTAGTTTTTTTTCTTACATTTCATCTTTCGTTGACAAAAAGATTAATAAAAATAACGAATAACGAAATAGGTAGAGAGAGAGAGAGAGAGAGAGAGAGAGAGAGAGAGAGAGAGAGAGAGAGAGAGAGAGAGAGAGAGAGAGAGAGAGAGAGAGAGAGATACATACCAGTTGCGTTGCTTCTGGGAGTATGGGTTCGAGTCACTTCTGGGGTGTGAGTTTTCAGTTATATATATATATATATATATATATATATATATTAGTATATTTTGGTAGCAGTCTTTCCTGTAGACATATATTATTAAATATGACCGAAAAAGTAAGATTAATAATTCTAACACGAATTTTCTCGATCTTTCTTACGTTTCTTTTCACTGTTGATGGTAATTCAAAGATCAATTCTTCAAAATTCATTTTTATTTAATGAAATAGAAATGAATTTTGGAGAATTGATCTTTGAATTACCATCAACAGTGAAAAGAAACGTAAGAAAGATCGAGAAAATTCGTGTTAGAATTATTAATCTTACTTTTTCGGTCATATATAATAATATATATATATATATATATATATATATATATATATATATATATATATATATATATATATATATATATATATATATATATATATATATATATATATATATATATATATATATGTCGTACCTAGTAGCCAGAACTCACTTCTCAGCCTACTATTCAAGGCCCGATTTGCCTAATAAGCCAAGTTTTCCTGAATTAATATATTTACTATAATTTTTTTCTTATGAAATGATAAAGCAACCCTTTTCTCTATGTATGAGGTCAATTTTTTTTTATTGGAGTTAAAATTAACGTAGATATATGACCGAACCTAACCAACCCTACCTAACCTAACCTAACCTATATTTATAGGTAAGGTTAGGTTAGGTAGCCAAAAAAAGCTAGGTTAGGTTAGGTTAGGTAGGTTAGGTAGACGAAAAAACATTAATTCATGAAAACTTGGCTTATTAGGCAAATCGGGCCTTGAATAGTAGGCTGAGAAGTGCGTTCTGGCTATTAGGTACGACATATATATATATATATATATATATATATATATATATATATATATATATATATATATATATATATATATATTATTAAATCCCACAATCCCACAACTCATTAATCCCAACAAATTGCGAGATATCTCGCCAAACGAGGCAGAACCATCAGCAGCGAGTGTGTCAAAGAAACAGAAGCACTTCAAGTGTCACAAACATTTTCGACTCTTCAGAAGAACCCAAAACTCCAAGGCAAGTCTTTCGATCTCATGTTATCTTCATTAGATCTGCAAGATCTAATAAAGATGAGATCTTTGCCATCTCATAAGACAGTAAGATCATGTCATCTTATTTACCTGCAATCATCAATGTTGCAATTGATAAAGATCATTATCTTTATTAAAAGCTTATTTTTGGCACTACCCAATATATAATAATAATAATAATAATAATAATAATATTGAATAATAATTCGTTTTGTAGGGGGACAGGATGCCTGTGTATATAGTCTAGGTTGGGAATTGGGGTGGATATAAATAGAAGCTGCCTCGTATGGGCCAATAGGCCTTCTGCAGTTACCTTTATTCTTATGTTCTTAGGTTTGAGACTAAGCCTCATAAACATAAGCTTAAAAGGGGAATACATGACCCACTTTACGACAAACTTGACAGTGAATCATTCAACTTTCAATCTGTTTCTAGACTTCGACGAATATCTAGTTTCAGGCCTATCATTCTGTTGATATTATTGCCATAAGCCCTGTAGATGGAGAGGCCACAGTGCCAGCCGCTAAAGCTGGGCTCACTATTAAATACTCAACCATGCAATTACACTTAAATCAGTATACAATTACTTAAATATATATTTTTAACAATTTAACCGAATTTAACTAGTTTTTTTTCTTACATTTCATCTTTCGTTGACAAAAAGATTAATAAAAATAACGAATAACGAAATAGGTAGAGAGAGAAAGAGAGAGAGAGAGAGAGAGAGAGAGAGAGAGAGAGAGAGAGAGAGAGAGAGAGAGAGAGAGAGAGAGAGAGAGAGAGAGAGAGAGAGAGAGAGAGAGAGAGAGAGAGAGAGAGAGAGAGAGAGAGAGAGAGAGAGAGAGAGAGAGAGAGAGAGAGAGAGAGAGAGAGAGAGAGAGAGAGAGAGAGAGAAAGAGAGAGAGCAGCAGCAGCTCCTCTTACCACCATCACAAACCTTGTAGGAGGAGGAGGAGGAAGAAGAGGTGTGAAAGGAGTAAGGTGAGAATAGCAAGGTACGAGCGCTAATTAAGATACACACACCAGAAGAACAACGTCTGTGTCTCGGCCGAGAAGATCAAAGAGTCAACGAGGGTGTCCTGCCCAGTTACTTGGATCATCTTACATGCTGTGGTGAGGTTGTGGGTGTGGTAGTGGGGTTATGGGTGTGGTAGTGAGGTTGTGAGATGTGGTTGTGATATTATGTGTGTGTGTGTGTGTGTGTGTGTGTGTGTGTGTGTGTGTGTGTGTGTGTGTGTGTGTGTGTGTGTGTGTGTGTGTGTGTGTGTGTGTGTGTTGCTGATGATGTTGACTTTACGTGTATAGATGTGATTTTTTGTTGTTCGTTTTTGTGATGAATTATTGCATGTGTGACGGGTTATAGTGTGGGAATAATGTTGAGGATCGTAGCCGAGAGAGAATTTCAATGTTGATTTGTTTAACTTTTTCATATTACATAGACCTGCAAGTATATATATATATATATATATATATATATATATATATATATATATATATATATATATATATATATATATATATATATATATATATATATATATATATATATATATATAACTTTAAAAACACTTTCCCACCAGGAGACTCGAACCCTAGCCAGCACAGAAGCCTTCCAGCAACTGGCATAACAGGTACGCCTTAACCCACTCCACCACCTGCTCAGACCCCTAAAAGAGATGGTAATTTCGGAGTATTTAACACTCCAAAGACCACCACCTCCCAAAAGCACTAGAGCAAGTGAGGGGTCATTTTGACGTTTTTTCATCAAGTCCCTGTTAATATGGGAGAACACTGTGTCTATGCTTAAGGCACAACTCTCCTAAACACGAGAGTGAAGTATACAACTTTAGAAACACTTATATATATATATATATATATATATATATATATATATATATATATATATATATATATATATATATATATATATATATATATATATACTAATTACATATAACGTACATGCGTCACAACGCAGTCTTTTACGCAGCACAGGTCAAATCAATATTTAATTGCCCGCTCAAACGAGCCACTTAAACCGTCTCATCAACAGCCACACAAGCCGTGTTTAACCAGGCAATTTGTGCAGTTTTAGTCCCTTGGTGAAGATAGAATTTCAAGTGTCAACTAATTATTGCTTGAGCAACCACGCTACCTGGTCGTTACCTCTGGCTCGTGTCAGCTGACCTGTGCTCTCTCATGCATCATTCATAGTCCTGTAGAATTTGTAGTTAGAACTACAAGTAATAAATATATATATATATATATATATATATATATATATATATATATATATATATATATATATATATATATATATATATATATATATATATATATATATATATTTGTATGTTTTTATTTGTATATTTTTTCATTTTCGTTTAATTTGAGTTTTTTTGTTTATTGTTTAATAATTAAATTTTTTTGTTCCAAACTCCATCTACTCCTTGACTCTGCTCCAAATACGACAATTACGAATGGAGTATTACAATATATTACACTTTGTAACGGTCATCAATATTAGAATATAAATTTCATAACATCAGTCTACAAAATCTTTTCCCCATACAACTACATTTAAACATCAATCTCAACCCCAAGACAGAGAGATAACATTTACCTAAGTGCATCAATATTAAACATCACATTTATAATTATTTTATACTATTGTATATGTAACTTCAATCTCATTACACCACAAATTACAGCACTATTAATTTGTATTATCACAAATAATACAAAAACGAAGCATATAAACCCACAAAAGTTTATAGTGAAACCTCTCATAAAAACGAAACAAATTAAATCGTCTCAATTTTTTGTCTATTCAGTGAAGTTCTTACAGGATGAACTAATAGGAGTTTTCTTCTTCAAGAAACCAAATTCACAAACTTCTGACAAAAAAATAGGGAGTGTTAGGTAGCAAGATTTTCTCCCCTCCGTTGCAAAATAATTAAAGAGAAGCCAGATATGGGCTTCCTCCTACAACCTCTGTATCAACGTCCTCCAGGAAGCTGTTGATTAGGTCATCTCAAGATGGCTTATCCACTTAAGTTTTCCAAATTTTCGTCTCTCGTTTCATCTAAACTACCCAATATTATGGAGCAAGTCTAACAAAGGTTTGCAATATTTCAATCACCCTCCTCACCAGGCGCCTGACAGCTGGGTGGACAGCGCTTCGGATTCGTAGTCCTGAGGTCCCGGGTTCGATCCCCGGTGGAAGTGGAGACAAATGGGCAAAATGTTTCTTGCACCCTGATGCCCCTGTTACCTAGCAGTAAATAGGTAACTGGGAGTTAGACTGCTGTTACGGGCGGCTTCCTTGGGGGGGGGGGGTGTAACAAAAAGGAGGCCTGGTCGAGGACCGGGCCGCGGGGACGCTAAGCCCCGAAATCATCTCAAGATAACCTCACCGCTACAGATAATTGTTCAGAAAAAATACAGCTGTAACATTCACCAAACAAGTAATTCACAAACGAGTAAAAAAGTAACTAAGAAACATGTAACCACAAAACAAGTAACTAATATGTAACGAACAAACAATTAACAAACAAACAAGTAACAAACAAGAAAATAACAAACAAGTACCTTAGAAACAAGTAACTTAGAAACAAGTAAATAACAAACAAATAACTTAACTTTAACAAGTAAAATAACAAACAAATAACTTAACTATAACAAGTAAAATAACTTAAACAAGTAAATAATAAAACAAGTACCTTAGAAACAAGTAACTCAGAAACAATTAAGTATTAAACAAGTAACAAGAACACAAGTTACTAACTAACAAGTAAGAAAGACAAACAAGTAACTAAGACAAAACAAATAACTAAGACAAACAATTAACTAACACCAACAAATAACAATCAAATAAGTAACAAACAAAGCAATAACATCAATACTATTAAAGATATACTCAACATAACTAAAAAAATCCCTATTAGAAGGAAGGCTTTACACACTCAGATAACCCGACCATGTGTGAGTACTGACCCCCCCAACCCCCCCCCTCACACTCACCCACTCACTCACTCACAGGGTGGTCACTCACCCACGTCAATGTCATCCCCCAACCCCACACCCGTCCGCATTAATGGTCAACAATAAGAGACACAATCAAGAAGTTCCCAAGGCGTCAGAAATCGTCTTCATGTATCATTCTCTGGTCAATACACACACACTGGTCTAAAACACTGATCTTAAAATGTTTGGTTCTATACCAACGTTAAAAGGCGTTTGGTATTTATTGATATTTCAAAGAGCTTTGAAAAATACTTGTATGAATTGTAATACATATGTATATTATCCGAAAACCATTACGAACAGAATATTAAAAAGCGATGAATATTTGTCTGGGTATTCACAGACACATATTATTTCTCTGTTTCCAAAATATGGGGAATTTTATGAGTTTGAAATTCCATTAATCTATTTATGGAAATAAATAGAAAGGCCATGTTATATATATATATATATATATATATATATATATATATATATATATATATATATATATATATATATATATATATATATATATATATATATATATATATATATATATATATGTGTGTGTGTGTGTGTGTGTGTGTGTGAAAGGCTACAAGAACACGCAAGCCATTGATCACTAATAACTCTAAGTGACCCAACCAGGATTCGAACCCTCGAACGATTCTACCATCTTCCAGACCACGACGAAACACACACTATACTGCCCCCAGCCATCTGGAGACAAAGGAGATTGAACAGACGCAAAACATGACGTGATCTTAAGTATAACGTCGACATATTCGACATATTCTTGCAGGAACCTGACACAGAGCACTTGCTCCAGCTCAAGGATGCATTCGACGGAAATTCCATGTTTAAGTTCCACTTACATGATGGAGAGTGCTGCCTTTCTGATACAGGTAGGAAAGGTAAGCTGCTGATTCTGTTATAGGTAGGAAGGGCAAGCTGCCTTACCTACCTGCAACAGTGTCAGGAGGAGGATGTTGACCAGACAACACAATAGAAGGTGAAGGGACGACGACGTTTCGGACCGTCCTGGACCATTCTCAAGTCGACTTGAGAATGTTCCAGGACGGACCGAAACGTCGTCGTCCCTTCACCTTCTAGTGTGTGGTCTGGTCAACATTCTTTAGCCACGTTACTGGGACTCATCGCCTGCCTCAGGAGGAGTAGGGTGACCCAACATAGGACTGTACCTTATCATGCTTATAGCGAGCTCTCTGACAGGTACCAGCGGAGTGTTGTTGATTCCCCTGTCAATAGTGTTCTCACACACAGCTCCAGCAGGAAGAAGGATGTCAAGGAACAGTGTAGACTCAGTCTACACATTTCCTTGACATCTTCACTGTAGAGCAAGGCTGGGTCTACCTTTGCGATGATTTGTGATGATTTCAGGGCTCAACGTCTCCGCGGCCCGGTCCTAGACAATAAAATATACACTGACGGATATGTTTTAGAGGTCAAACGAAAGTGAATCTCCTCCATACTATCTCCGATGACACAGCCTATACTGCAGCATTTACTATTCTAATATATATAAATATGCTAGATACTAGCAGCATGAACTGTTCTACAAGATATTCCACGGCTCACAAAACAGAGTATAGAGTCGTGAATGGCATCACACAATCACAAGAACGACAATCACACCTCCACTTGTACACTCCTGTGTCCCCTTGTTCGAGTACCACCAGTGTTGAATGGTTTATCCTTGTTTATCCGGTCGATTCCCCTGAGGATTTTGTAGGTTGTGATCATGTTCTCCATATACAGGCGTTCGTATAACGTTCATCCTTCATTACTTCACCGATTAATAGAGATTAAGCCCCCCCCCCCTCTAAGAGATGGCACGGGCATGAATAGCCCGTAATTTTTCTTAGCCTCATCCTTCTTGCTTATGTATTCGGCTGCTCAAGCTAAGTTAATCACTTCACCTCTGCCTCTGAAGATGTTCACAGGTTCAACGAAACATATCTCTTTGCGCCAGGTCATATATAATTGTAACATAAACTTTACCGAGTTAATATTTCAATTTCATTTTTAAAAGAAAGGATTACATGAAAAAAATAGACAAGATTCGTGCTAGAATCAGAGATTTTACCCTTTCTCTCATATGTCTAATGAATATATATATATATATATATATATATATATATATATATATATATATATATATATATATATATATATATATATATATATATATATATGTATATATATATATATATATATATATATATATATATATATATATATATATATATATATATATATAAATTCTAAACTTGAAGGCTTAATTAAAATTTATGTTTTGTTATTGTGAAACATTGAATATCGTTGAGTGTTGGCTAGGCCGCCACTTGTTCATTCTCTATACTATGTGCATAATTAATTTTAATTATGGATAAGCCCTGTCACACTCGGAATGTTTATTTAATAATGAAAGAATTTTTCCCTATTTGGGGTATATTGTGTAGTCAGTTAATGAACTGTTTGCCAGGTTCTCCTGTCAAGGAAGTGGCATAGTTTACATGTGTGTATTCACACCTATTTGTGCCTGCAGGATCGAGCATTGACTCTTGGATCCCGCCTTTCTAGCCATCGGTTGTTTAACTCCAGTTCTGTTTCCCTATCATATTTATTTTTAAAATTATGAATAGTATTTGCTTCCACAACCTGCTCATTAAGTGCATTCCATTTTTCCACTACTCTCACGCTAAAAGAAAACTTCCTAACATCCCTGTGACTCATCTGAGTTTCCAGCTTCCACCCATGTCCCCTCGTTCTGTTACTATTCCGTGTGAACATTTCGTCGACTCTGTCAATCCCCCTGAGTATTTTATACGTTCCTATCGTGTCCCTCCTCTCCGTTCTTTTTTCTAGTGTCGTAAGGTTCAGTTCCTTCAGGCGCTCTGCATACCCCATCCCTCGTAACTCTGGGACGAGCCTCGTCGCAAGTTTTTAACCTTTTCCAGTTTCTTATATGTTTCTTCAGGTGGGGACTCCATGATGGTACTGCATATTCTAAGACAGGTCTCACGTAGGCAGTGTAAAGAGCCCTAAATGACTCCTTATTTAGGTTTCTGAATGATGTTCTAACTTTTGCCAGTGTAGAGTACGCTGCTGTCGTTATCCTATATATATGTGCCTCAGGAGATAGATTAAGTGTTACGTCCACGCCCAAGTCTCTTTCTCTAAGTTTGTGTGTGTGTGTACTCACCTATTTGTACGCACCTATTTGTGCTTGCGAGGTTTGAGCTTTGGCTCTTTGGTCCCACCTCTCAACTGTCAATCAACTGGTGTACAGATTCCTGAGCCTACTGGGCTCTATCATATCTACATTTGAAATTGTGTATGGAGTCAGCCTCCACCACATCACTGCCTAATACATTCCATCCGTTAACTACTCTGACACTGAAAAAGTTCCTTCTAACGTCCCTGTGGCTCATGTGGGTACTCAGTTTCCACCTGTGTCCCCTTGTTCGCGTACCACCAGTGTTGAATAGTTTATCCTTGTTTACTCGGTCGATTCCCCTGAGGATTTTGTAGGTTGTGATCATGTTTCCCCTTACTCTTCTGTCTTCCAGTGTCGAAAGGTGCATTTCCCGCAGCCTTTCCTCGTAACTCATGCTTCTTAGTTCTGGGACTAGTCTAGTGGTATACCTTTGAACTTTTTCCAGCTTCGTCTTGTGCTTGACAAGGTACGGGCTCCATGCTGGGGCCGCATACTCCAGGATTGGTCTTACATATGTGGTGTACTAGATTCTGAATGATTCCTTACACAGGTTCCTGGACGCTGTTCTGATGTTAGCCAGCCTCGCATATGCCGCAGACGTTATTCTTTTCATGTGGGCTTCAGGAGACAGGTTTGGTGTGATATCAACTCCTAGATCTTTCTCTCTGTCCGTTTCATTAAGTACTTCATCTCCTATTCTGTATCGTGTGTCTGGCCTCCTGTTTCCATTGCCTAGTTTCATTATTTTGCATTTACTTTGGTTGAACTTCAACAGCCATTTGTTGGACCATTCACTCAGTCTGTCTAGGTCATCTTGTAGCCTCCTATTATCATCCTCTGTTTCAATCCTCCTCATAATTTTTGCATCATCAGCAAACATTGAGAGAAACGAGTCTATACCCTCTGGGAGATCATTTACATATATCAGAAACAGTATAAGTTCAAGAACTGACCCCTGCGGTACTCCACTTGTAGCGTCTCGCTAGTCTGAGACCTCACCCCTCACACTGACTCGTTGTCTCCTGTTGCTTAGGTACTCCTTGTGTGTGTGTGTGTGTGTGTGTGTGTGTGTGTGTGTGTGTGTGTGTGTGTGTGTGTGTGTGTGTGTGTGTCTAACCTACGCTTAAAACAATGCAGTAATCCCACGTCTCGTATGTTACTCGGTATAACTTATTCCATAAATCAACAACCCTGGTTTCCAAACCTAGGACCTTCCTAAGCATATAAGTTTAGCTTTATTTTTTATTTTTTTTAATCTGGCAAAACAGGGAGGTTGCCTCTAAAGTGATTGGCGCCACGCCCTCGGTGGCGGGCTGGGCGGCCGCTGGGACGATAGCGGGGCGCCTGAGTGACGACCCTCAGTGGCCATTACCCGATAAACTCTCCACCTGCGCCTCCCCGGCTATCATAGTTGCCACACACTCTCTCGCTCGCCCCTCGATAGGGCTTTTTCCCCGTTCACTCCAACGCCCTACTCACAGGGTCCTTCCTCCCTCCCCTGGCTTCATGTCCGCGTGTTTGCCACGTCTTGCGAGACGGCGGTGTTCCTGTACCATAGGCTTCCGGCGTTAATTCTCACCAGGGATACTATTTTCGTTCATTTTTTGGCACCTTACAGGAGTCTTAACCTGGAGACGAGCGCTGGCATCATCTCCAGCTATCTCCCGGATGGTGTAATTCCCACGCTAGACCAGCCACCAGTTTAACACACGCACACACAAAAAAAGTCCCCATATTTGGCGGATTTTTGGTACGTGGTCTGCAAGCCCTAAATGCGACTCCTGTGTTTACTTGAATTAGAAACAAAGATATTACGAACTTCTGCTAATTGAATTCGGGAAAATTGAAAGGAATGTCTTCCTCTTGTGTTCTTTGATTATTTTTACTCAGATGGTGAAGGGAGGAGATTCGTGCCCCCTCGCAGAGGCAAGATGTCATGCAGATAGTCATCTTAGACTCCTCAAAACCACTGATCTTAATGGAATAAAATAGGGCAAATTGATGCAAACTTTCCCTCAGTGAATATTTCTGACATAAATAAATGATGATATATTCTTTAGATTCAGGTCAAGGCAGCCGGCGGTGGAGGAGCGGCCACGAGCTAGGTAGAGCATTGTGTAATATGCCGCAAAATACGATACACTTCACCTGTAGCCAGCTGTGGCCTGGCTCTCCCCTCCCCCCCCCCCACGGCAGCAGCTTCACTATATACATCTCCAAGTTACGATGATCTCCAAATTCCAGTTCTCATCCCTCAAGGCGCCCTCTCCTCATCCCCCCTAAGTACACCGGCATCCTACCTGTTCCTCGTAGCTCAATCCATGCTAATAGTTAACCAGCATCGATATGCGATCGTATCCTCTTCCTATCCTATCCTATCCCCCCCCCCCTTCCACTCCTGGCACCCCCATCCCTTCTTGAACCTAACCTCGATCCCCTTCTCATAATAACTAAGGAATCCAATGACGCAAACACAGTCTTCGATACCACACTCTTACATCTCCTCGGTTCCTTTTCTTTTTCCTTCACGGTGTTTATATTTCTTGATCCTTTTCAAGATTGTGGTTTAAGAATGTACCAAAATCAGAAGGTAAATACGTAATTGACCTGTGTACGGCTCATTGGCTCTCCAGGATCTTTGTTTCCTCAGCCTTGTGCGTGGAATTCTTAAGACGGTCGCTGTTGGAATACCAATTATCAGACAAAATTTTATCCGGTATTTCCTCACCTTTATACAAGAAAATAATACTGAAGGGATATCCCTGGAAACACAAACCGAAACTGTCTCTATTTTCCGCTTGTTACAACTTGTAATAAAGTTGTTACATCTTGGCTTAACGTGTTTATGACGTGTTAGAACGTTGTTACAACTTGCTATATTGGTTAGGAGGTGTTAAAACTTGTTCGAACGTTGTACCAACGTGGTAGTTTCAGTGTGTGTTTGGCGGGATATAAGTCAGTTGGATATTAATTACTGCACTCAGAGGCCTTGGGAGGCATACATAAACACCAGATACTTGAGAAAAACAAACGCTATATTTTTATTTGTTGTATGTTTATCCTTTATGTATAAGTTCCGAACTACACGCACACAAAAAGCAAACTGGCTTCTAGAGTTCAACCTAACAAATGCAACATCACGAGAATAGGTAAAGCAGACCTTGTTTTCCCGAAGGTCAAACTACTGGCCCTCTCTAAAATGCAACCCAACAGTTGTCTAATTCCCGGATTCCTATGTACTCCTCGGTGAACAGAGACATTTGGGGGAAGGAAATATGCCCAACTATTTCCGTCCCACCCGAAAATCGAACCCAGGATCCATGATTGCCACGTGAGAACGAAGCCAACTGTACTACAAGACCCAAAAAGAAATGGCTTTAACGAACTAAACACGAATCCTCCAGGACGGCGTTTATACAACCTATGTAAGACCAATCCTAGAATATGCAGCACAAGTATGGAAAGAAGAGAGAATATAGACAGCTTCCAGTAGTGTTGCAATACAAACTCGGCTCTTAAGAGGTGGGTTCAAGAGCTATAGCACACCCAAAGTTCATCTGACACTTTCACTCACAACACGGATGGACAGCTGTCACTCGTAGACAGAACACGTACGGAAAGCTGACAAGCACGAAACACGGACGGGCAGCTGTCACGCACACAACACGAACGAACAGCTGACACACCCAAAACACGGACGAGCAGCTGTCACGCACGAAACACGGACAAACAGCTGACACATCCAAAACACGAACGTGCAGCTGACATACCCAAAACACGAACGTGAAGCTGACACGCCCAAAACACGGACGTGCAGCGGACACACCCAAAACACGAACGATCAGCTGACACACCCAAAACACGAACGATCAGCTGACACGCCCAAAACACGAACAAACAGCTGGCACGCACAAAACACGAACGAACAGCTGTCACACCCAAAACACGAACGATCAGCTGACACACCCAAAACACGAACAAACAGCTGTCACGCACAAAACACGAAGAAACAGCTGACACGCCCAAAACACGGACAAACAGCTGACACGCCCAAAACACGAACAAACAGCTGACACGCACAAAACACGAACAAACAGCTGACACGCCCAAAACACGAACAAACAGCTGTCACGCCCAAAACACGAACAAACAGCTGTCACACCCAAAACACGAACAATCAGCTGACACGCACAAAACACGAACAAACAGCTGACACGCACAAAACACGGACAGACAGCTGACATTAACGAGTTTGTTCGTTATGAAAAATTTACCTTCGCGATTATCATTAAATTCTTTGTTTACTGTGACTCGCGGAGAAGATCTATGTCTGGAACAGTCTCAAGACTTATATGTGGCGTTGACACAGTCTTATATGTGGCGTTGACACAGTCTTATATGTGGAACAAGACTTATATGTGGCGTTGACACAGTCTTATATGTGGAACAAGACTTATATGTGGAGTTGACTTCCTTAATTGTTTTCTTTCAGTTTCACTCACTTTTGGTTCCTCTCTGTGTGTATATCTGTCTTCCTGAACTCTCTATGAGAGAGAGAGAGAGAGAGAGAGAGAGAGAGAGAGAGAGAGAGAGAGAGAGAGAGAGAGAGAGAGAGAGAGAGAGAGAGAGAGAGAGAGAGAGAGAGAGAGAGAGAGAGTTTCCGCCCCATTGATGACTTTGACTTCCTCGGCAAGGGTTATTCCTCTTCTCTGGGATTTTAATGACTTCTTGAAGACTGATTTTCGCAGAAAGAGAGAGAGAGAGAGAGAGAGAGAGAGAGAGAGAGAGAGAGAGAGAGAGAGAGAGAGAGAGAGAGAGAGAGAGAGAGAGAGAGAGAGAGACAGATAGAGAGAGAGAGAGAAAGAGAGAGAGAGAAAGCAAGTAGAAAACAAAGCGTGATAGAAACTATTTTGGACGGAATAGCGAGAAGCAATAAAGGACGGAGAGAGGAGACAGGAATGATGGAGTGGGATGGAGTAGGGAGTGAGAGAGGAGAAAAAGTGGAAGAAGGGGGAGGGGAGAATAAGCGACGTCCGCTAAATCCCTAAATTAGAGGACACAAGAGGTGAGGGGTAAAACAGGAATGAGAAGGGGCAGCTCATTAAAGACGGGCAGGTAGAACGTGAACGAGGAGGAGGAAGGAGGAAGCGAAAGAGGGAAGAGAAGGAGTAAGAGATAAAGGAGAAGACAGAAGTAGTGATGGTGTAGTTGATAAAGAAGAAGAGGAGGGAGAATGTCTAGTGAACGATTAGTTTAATTCGAGAAAAGTCACGCAGAGCGTCTCAAGCTTTAGTGAAGCTTGATGGCCAGGATTCCTCAAGCATTTACGAATCCATTGACGGAACCTGTACATCTATCAACAATTCTGCCGGCTACGTTAATTTTTACATCTATTACAATACGCCTGACGCTAATAGATGCGTTTCGTTGGTCCTGTCAACATTGTCAAAGACTTGGGTAGAAGTGAAGACCATTTAGCTCAAAGACCAAATATATGACGGAGGGAGGGGGGAGTGGGGGGGGGGGGTGTCCCATGGGGAAATAGGTCCACTGAAGCCTCCTTACTTTCTGTCTTTTTACGGTGGCTTGGTCAGTGTGCTGTTCTGTCTACAAGACCAAGACAGAAGAGTTTTGGTCTTGTACTGTCCTGGTCTTGTTCTGGTCTTGTACTGTCCTGGTCTTGTACTGTCCTGGTCTTGTACTGTCCTGGTCTTGTACTGTCCTGGTCTTGTACTGTCCTGGTCTTGTACTGGTCTTGAAGATGTCAGGATGTAAATGAGTGTTCAGTGGCTGAGTGTTTAATGTGTAGTGCTTTGGTGATGTCTATAATCTTCAATTGCCATACGCTGCACCTGTCGATTATTTCAGTGTTGTCTATCATGATATCTCTGGCAATGATAAGGGTGTTATACAAAAAATTAAATCAGGGTTAAAGCGTCAAGCCATTACGACTATATAGCACTTGGAAGGGATCAAGATAAGGATTTGAGATGGGACCGGGGGATGAGGAGAAGGAATGGTGCCCAACCACTTGGAAAGGTCGGGGTATTGAACTCGGACCAGCGTGAAGCGAGATGGTCGCTCTACCGTCCAGATTATGTGTAAGTGCAAATAAGCTTCTTAACACTGCAGGGAGAAATCTTAAGTAGTTTGACCAAACAAGCGCTTCACTCAGGGTGCAGTTTTGAGAGAAGAGAGAGAGGAAAATCAGGGGAAAGCGCCAGGTCATTACGAGTGCACGTCTGTTCACTCTTGGAGTCGAGTACAATAAAATTCTTCACATGAGTGAAGATATTTTATTGTCGAATACATTATTTTTTTATATATATGTATTTTACTGTCACTCTTTCTAAAATATATATATATGTAACCTCGAACCTAACGGAACCTAACCTAACCTAACCTAACCTAACCTAACCTAACCTAACCTTTAACGTAACGAAACCTTCCATTATTTAACCTTCCATTATTTAACCTTCCAGTATTTAACGTAACCTAATTTAACCTAACCTAACCTAATTTAACCTAACCTAACCTAACCTAACCTAACCTACTCTAATTTAACCTAACCTAACCTAATTGAACCTAACCTAACCTAATTTAACCTAACCTAACCTAATTTAACCTAACCTAACCTAACTTCATTAAAATTCTTATTATTTTCCTCAAATAACCTCATATCACATAATATATGAAAACATTCCCTTGCTTTACAATATTATTCAATGCACATACAAAAAAATTCTAGATATTTCCTGAACGATAGATTAATTGCAACACAACACTTGACATAAAATCGTTGATGTGCAACGATTGAATGATAAGAATGGAGAATACAAATACAACAACGCTGCTACGCTACACAAAATGTATTCTCACTTATTACGCAAACGCCTCCTTAGATCCGAGGAGAATGTGTCTCTGGTGAAGACACCATCAATCCGGATTAGGATGAGGTTCATCATAATAAAGTGAGAGGAAAAAAATACCAAAATTGGGTTTAGGAGAAACATTAAAATTGGATTTAGGAGAAACATTAAAATTGGGTTTAGGAGAAACATTAAAATTGGGTTTAGGAGAAACATTAAAATTGGGTCTAGGAGAAACATTAAAATTGGGTTTAGGAGAAACGTTAAAATTGGGTTTAGGAGAAACATTAAAATTGGGTCTAGGAGAAACATTAAAATTGGGTTTAGGAGAAACATTAAAATTGGGTTTAGGAGAAACATTAAAATTGGGTCTAGGAGAAACATCAACATTTTGTTTAGGAGAAGAGACGGTTGGGAAATGGCTTGAAAGAGAGATAGAGACAGATTGAGAGACAGAATCTTGGTAAACGGTTGAGAGAGCCATGGGGGACCGAGTCTGATAGATATTATACAGTTATGTAAATAGGTAGGTAGAGTGAGAGATAGTTCAATAGGTATATTTAAATTGGGTGGCGTAAGATACATAGAGAGGCTGAATTGGTTTTGTGTGTGTGTGTGTGTTTTGCACAATGTATAAGTATAATCTGAGGGCTACATAAAGATGCACTGTTAACTAAATATAAAGGGATGAATAATATGTTTGTACATGTTTATTTAGTTAAGAGTACTTCTCTCTCTCTCTCTCTCTCTCTCTCTCTCTCTCTCTCTCTCTCTCTCTCTCTCTCTCTCTCTCTCTCTCTCTCTCTCTCTCTCTCTCTCTCTCCTTTCTACGAGTGGCAGTAATGCAGGTGCCTGGCACTCTGTGTTACGAGGGAGGGAGATGAGCGACATTGTTATGGACATCACAAGGAGGTTCAGTTCTGATGAAAACCCGACCTCTGAAGATCATCTTCCCTCAGCTCCTTGCAGAGCCTCTATACTACTCTCACAGAGCCTCTTCTCTCAGCTCCCTGCAGAGCCTCTATACTACTCCTATACTCTTCCCCGAGCCTATGTAGAGCTTCATACAGTTCCTGTTGCCTCACATCTTATAGAGTCTCAACACTACTATAAAACCTCTTCCCTCAACTGGCAAAGAGTCACTTTCCTGGCTCTATAGAGGCACTTCCTTCTGCCATATAAATCTAACATTTCTGCCCATACCCCAGTGATGAAAATGCAATTACAATAGCTAGCTTCAGTCCTCCCCTATGCAAATACTTCATCCTTGCCCCTATACCTGAATCCTTAATACCCTACAGCTGTAGGGCCTTTACCTCACAGCCTCTATGTGTCCTACTGCAAAGCTTCTGCCGTGGTGAATAGGATTAGGGTGCTGGATGTGAACTGCTTCAGCTATGTCAGAACCACGGGCATAATTGACAGATACAGCAGTCATAGATCAGACGGCGCCCAAAGCACTTCACATAAAACATTTGCATCAAATTTTCAACAACTCACTCACGCTTAGGTATTGCCTATAAGGTCAAGACAGAAGTGTGTGTATTCACTCTCCCTCTGCCTCTAAAGATACTCTTTAGAGTATCTTTAGAGGCAGTATCTCTAAATAGTATCTCTATTATCTATATCTTGAGGTTATCTTGAGATGATTTCGGGGCTTTAGTGTCCACGCGGCCCGGTCCTCGACCAGGCCTCCACCCCCAGGAAGCAGCCTGTGACAGCTGACTAACACCCAGGTACCTATTTACTGCTAGGTAACAGGGGCATTCAGGGTGAAAGAAACTTTGCCCATTAGTTTCTGCCTCGTGCGGGAATCGAACCCGTGCCACAGAATTACGAGTCCTGCGCGCTATCCACCAGGCTACGAGGCCCCCTCGTAGCCTGGCCAGCGTAGCGTAGCGTAGCCATATAATACTAGAGATACTATATAAATAGTATCTCTAGAGATAGAGGCAGTATCTCTAGAGGCAGTATCTGCCTCTAAAGATACTCTTTAGAGTATCTTTAGAGGCAGTAAAGATACTGCCTCTAAAGATACTCCATGAAGCATAGAGTCACATGCTTCACGCTACTTGCTTAATTCTGATAAAAAAGGGTAAACAAATATCTTTGTAGAGTTAATTATTCAATTTGGCGCGCTCATATATATATATATATATATATATATATATATATATATATATATATATATATATATATATATTACTTGGTGTTGCTCAAAGTTCCTGTCCGTGATACACTTGTGTCTCGCTGTCTCTGAAGTCTTCCAGCAATATTCCCTTTACTATCGTTATTATCACCTCTTCCCTGACCAAACCTCTCCTCTCCCTCTCTTCCTATCTGTCACATTATCCCTCTCACATCGTTCCCTTCCTCGCGGCGTCTGCTCTTTCACCGTCTCTTCATTCCGTTCCATATTCAGCACCTCCGGAATTCCACCGTCCCACACATATCCATCTTTATCAGAGATGCTTTCTCCTCCCTCTCTCTCCCACGCAGCGTGCTGTTTCCTGCTGCACTTTCTCTCCCTCCTCTTCCTCCCCCCTTCCAAACAATCCCCCCCTCTCTCTCTCAAGCGGGTCAGGGTCCCCCCCATCACCCATCCCCTCGCCAAACAGGGGCCTCCGCTCAAGACTTCCTCTCGCTGATGCCTCTGGGAGTCATTTACTCAAGCAATTGCATTTGCACGATTGGATATGAAGCTCAGGGAGGATGTAAGACCCGGCTCAATTTTTGTTAAACGATCTCATTTTCATCAGGGCGGGAGGGCCTGGTGGAGCCGGCCCTTATGGGGTGCTGTGTAGGTGAAGGTTGCTGTGGTGGGGCGAGGCGTCCCTGTCTGCGACTACGGGTAGGTGACGGGCAGCTCCTGGTGGCCCGTCTACTACCCTGTCTTGCTTTTGTTTACTTGGGATTATACTTTCCCGTTGCTCGATTCGGTGGCGGCTTCCAGGACTGGTTGAGGGGGGAGGTGGCTTCCAGAACTGGTTGAGGGTGGAGGTGGCTTCCAGGACTGGTTGAGGGTGGAGGTGGCTTCCAGGACTGGTTGAGGGTGGAGGAGGCTTCCAGAACTGGTTGAGGGTGGAGGTGGCTTCCAGGACTGGTTGAGGGTGGAGGTGGCTTCCAGGACTGGTTGAGGGTGGAGGTGGCTACCAGGACTGGTTGAGGGTGGAGGTGGCTTCCAGGACTGGTTGAGGGTGGAGGAGGCTTCCAGAACTGGTTGAGGGTGGAGGTGGCTTCCAGGACTGGTTGAGGGTGGAGGTGGCTTCCAGGACTGGTTGAGGGTGGAGGTAGCTTCCAGGACTGGTTGAGGGTGGAGGAGGCTTCCAGGACTGGTTGAGGGTGGAGGTGGCTACCAGGACTGGTTGAGGGTGGAGGTGGCTTCCAGGACTGGTTGAGGGTGGAGGTGGCTTCCAGGACTGGTTGAGGGTGGAGGTGGCTTCCAGGACTGGTTGAGGGTGGAGGTGGCTTCCAGGACTGGTTGAGGGTGGAGGTGGCTACCAGGACTGGTTGAGGGTGGAGGTGGCTTCCAGGACTGGTTGAGGGTGGAGGTGGCTTCCAGGACTGGTTGAGGGTGGAGGAGGCTTCCAGGACTGGTTGAGGGTGGAGGAGGCTTCCAGGACTGGTTGAGGGTGGAGGTGGCTTCCAGGACTGGTTGAGGGTGGAGGTGGCTTCCAGGACTGGTTGAGGGTGGAGGTGGCTTCCAGGACTGATTTTTTCAGGGTTCAAGGAACGAGTATTTAAATTGATCTCTTCAACTATTTAAATAGGTATATTTAAATTGGGAGGCAATTCGTAAGATACATAGAGAGGCTGAATTGGTCGTGTGTGTGTGTGTGTGTGTTTGTGTGTGTGTTTTACACTATGTATAAGTATACATCTGAGGGATACATAAAGATGCGCTGTTAACTGAATATAAAGAGATGAATAATATGGTTGCATATTTTTTTTTTTAGTTAAGAGTACTTCTCTCTCTCTCTTTTAACTCTCTCTCACTCCTCTAAAGTAATTTTTAAATGTTGCTATCTCTTTAGTTCTGTTGTTAAAGCTATTTAAAAATATTACTATAGTTCTATAAATTTATAGAACATATATATATATATATATATATATATATATATATATATATATATATATATATATATATATATATATATATATATATATATATATATATATATTTAACTATAAAGTTATTTAACTATATAACTTTATAGTTATATTTAACGATTTAGATCTTATTCAGTGAAAGATTATTTATAATATTTATCTATATTAAAGAAATAATAGCTAGAAAGGTATTTAACTAATGAACTATTAGTTCTATAGTTGAATATCTTTAACTGTAGAACACAGAGACACAGTTTCCTCTGAGGCCACAGTAACTATCTCATCTTGAAGAAGGCGGACACAGTAACTATCTCATCTTGAAGAAGGCGGACACAGTAACTATCTCATCTTGAAGAAGGTGGACACAGTAACTATCTCATCTTGAAGAAGGCGGACACAGTAACTATCTCATCTTGAAGAAGGTGGACACAGTAACTATCTCATCTTGAAGAAGGCGGACACAGTAACTATCTCATCTTGAAGAAGGCGGACACAGTAACTATCTCATCTTGAAGAAGGCGGACACAGTAACTATCTCATCTTGAAGAAGGCGGACACAGTAACTATCTCATCTTGAAGAAGGCGGACACAGTAACTATCTCATCTTGAAGAAGGCGGACACAGTAACTATCTCATCTTGAAGAAGGCGGACACAGTAACTATCTCATCTTGAAGAAGGCGGACACAGTAACTATCTCATCTTGAAGAAGGTGGACACAGTAACTATCTCATCTTGAAGAAGGTGGACACAGTAACTATCTCATCTTGAAGAAGGCGGACACAGTAACTATCTCATCTTGAAGAAAGCGGACACAGTAACTATCTCATCTTGAAGAAGGCGGACACAGTAACTATCTCATCTTGAAGAAAGCGGACACAGTAACTATCTCATTTTGAAGAAGGCGGACACAGTAACTATCTCATCTTGAAGAAGGCGGACACAGCACATCGTTGCCATCCTAAGTATATTTTGCCTGGACTTATACACCATAAATAAACACCTACAATTTAAATCAAAATGCAATATGTGAATATTAAAAACCTAAATACATAGAAATGAAAAACAGATTAGTTCTTTTTGCATTTCCTTAACTAGGAGTTCTTGGATCGCTAAACGCTAAAGAAAAAACGCTAAAGCTTGAAAACGCTAAAGCTTTTTGCTACCAATAAAGCCATTAATGGCCACAATAAGGAAGGAGAGCAGCACTACCTACCTGGTACCCAACTGAGACTTTAACCCTGGATCACCGCTAAGGTACATTTTATATACAATTCTAACACTTTTACTAGATTATTTAAAACTGCTTTTCTCTTACCTGTAATACCGTCTTGCCTCAAGAGAAGGCTTGGAGAATAGCAGAGTTCCATTTAATAGGTAGTTGAAGGCTCTGTCTAGCCCGTTCCTTACCTGAAAAGAAGATATTTTAAAGAGAATTAGATAATTTTGAACGCGGTTTTGCTTCTTGAGTGTTATTTTCTCATTAGTTATGCCCCGAAAGTATAGAAAATGGCAATTTCTCTCAAGTTTTGTCTCAGACAGCTTAGCGAAGACGTCTTGAAGGCGCCTGGAGGCCGCCGACTCCTTATCTAGAGCTGTGACACATTGTTTCGTAAGTCGGCGGCCTTCACGAACTCTCAAGACGTCTTCCCTAAGCTGTCTGAGGCAATATTTGAGGGGGAATAGCCGTTTTCTATTTTTTTGGTGCAAAATTAATCAGAAAATAACACTGACTAGCCAGGGAAAAATAATTTTCGCACAGTATAATTACAAGGCAATATATGACGATACATAGAGTATAATTCAAAATATTAAATCGAATTGTATTACAAACAGCGTTTTGGGTCGTGAGTAGTTCATGAGAGGGGGGGGGAAGGAAGAAGGGGGAGGGGGGGGGAAGGAAGAAGGGGGAGGGGGGGGGGAAGGAAGAAGGGGGAGGGGGGGGGAAGGGAGGATGACCCGACCACCACACCCAATCAATACAAATGATCAATACACCTGAGCAACACATCTGACCAATACATCTGACTGCCACCACTACACCAGAACACCACCATTACACCACACCTGACCCCCACACATATGACCCACACACACCTGACCCCACACCTAACCCTCACACCTGACCCCCCCACACCTGACCACCACACCTGACCTCCCCTAAGCACTCAAACATACTCACCAAGAACTGCTCCTCTCCAAACTTCTCCTGAGCTCCTCGAGGCGCTGATAACGACCGCTCAAGCAACAACTTGAACTCTTGAATTAACGCCTCAAACACTTCATTACTGGGACTCAAGACCCTCAAATTCAAGATATAAATGTGTCAGCTTCGGCTCTCAACGCTGCAATATTATTTTAATTAATTCCCGTTTTCCGGGACAGGAAGCCTGCGTGCGTTCGGCTTATATCGAGGTTCCTCAAGACTCCCGGGTACCTATTTACTGCTAGGTGAATAGTTGCATTAGATGAAAGGAAACATGCCCAACCAGCGAATACCAGAAATGAATGAGGTTTAAATATATAATTACTAGTTCTTTTTCTAAATAGTTCAGGCGGGAAGCTTCAGTAACAACGGCAGACGTAAGTATGCATCAGGGAAAAGCGCTAAGCCAGTATGACCATGTAGTATTTGGGAAGGGATATTAGACAGACTAAGAGCTGCAATATGAGGGAGAAAACACCTGGTCACAAGGACGGGATATGAGGACGGTAGGCGAAGAAAAGTTATTCAACCACTTGGATTATCGGGGGATGGAACGCCGAGCCTACGAGAAGCAATGCCGTCGCTCCACCAGATTACACACACACCCGTTATCCATCTCACTCACAGATAACGAAAAAAACAAATGATAACGATATACCCAAATATGAAAAACCTTACATAATACTTAAAGTATTTCTTAGAACAGTAAAAGTCTTCCAGCAATTTATATCAAACTTTTCCTCCCTTAATAAATTAAAAGTCGGGCAGGAAGACAGCCTCTATCAAATGTTTCAGTTACTGTATTCGTGAGGATTTTTTCTGTAAGATATTTAAAGGATTTACTATAACAAGGTAACAGTTGACAAACTGTATCACAATAGATCAAATATTATTAACTTATATACAAACAAAAATACACTAAAAGCCACAATTAGTGACTGTATATATTAATATTCCTGTTATATCTCTTATTTATGCAATGTATACGGTATTCATACGGCCGTATGCATACGTTATACAGTGTAAATATGGTCTTATGTGTATACAACCGCCAGATCGTCATTCATCCCTTGTTCTCAGTGGCGCAGTGGACCTGAATGTATTTATGTATATACCCCTAATGTATTTACATTTCATACATTTACCCCTAATGTATTTACTTTTTTACATTAGGGGCAAGGATTGTTACCTTGCTGGGTTCACCCTTCCTCTCATCCCCCAATTCAGAATTAACCCGTGTTCTCAGCTCTTCTAAATGCCATCAGATATGTGTCGTTCATGTGTATGTCTCCAAGACACAGGAAGCCGTGTCATGGCCCTATAATATGCATATACTCCTCCCATTATCTCCGTTCTCGTGCCGAGTATGATCACCGTGAATAACGTTCACTAACGAACTATTAATGCACGTTCGAACGACATATTGACACGAGTCATGACTGGAGATAACGAGAGCTTCCTTACTATCTCTATTGATTAAGGGCAGGAGGACGTCTAGAGCACGACACAGTAGGTTCTAGTGCCCCACATGCCCATCCTGTGAGTGGGAGTGCATGACATACCCATCCTGTGAGTGGGAGTGAAACACATACCCATCCTGTGAGTGGGAGTGAAACACATACCCATCCTGTGAGTGGGAGTGAAACACATACCCATCCTGTGAGTGGGAGTGAAACACATACCCATCCTGTGAGTGGGAGTACATGCCATGCCCATCCTGTGAGCGGTTCTGTGTTTCGTATATATATATATATATATATATATATATATATATATATATATATATATATATATATATATATATATATATATATATATATATATATATATATATATATATATATATATATATATATATATATATATATATATATATATATAGTTATATATATATATATATATATATATATATATATATATATATATATATATATATATATATATATATATATATATATATATATATATATATATATATATATATATATATATAAGTCAATGATGAATCCTGAAAAATAACATAAAATATCCCTTTAAGTAAGCGAAATATTCAAGGACGGTGCCGAGCCTTAAAAGAAAATATTCACGTGATCATAAAGTCAGACTTGAGATCGTGAAGTCTGACTTGAGATCGTGAAGTCTGACTTGAGATCGTGAAGTCTGACTTGAGATCGTGAAGTCTGACTTGAGATCGTGAAGTCTGACTTGAGATCGTGAAGTCAGACATGAAATGAAGAGTGAAATGGAACCCTTTTGAGACCATGTCCCTGGGAATTCCAGTCTCCAGTCACCTACACTCTAACGGTCAGGATATGTAGTGAACTCTGACCTCTCATGACTTTCTACTCAGCTGCTATGGCCAATTCATCAAAAACAGAAGACGGGTCGTACAAGTCTCCCCAGCTGTTCGATTAATTCGATTAATCACGGAGGGTTTTAATCTGGTTTATTAAGATTAATACATCAAGGAGATTTACCCAAGGAACAATATGAACTTGTTCCTTGGAATTAGTTGCTAGAGTGTTTGAATTCTGATCTCTATTTGAGCTTTTTGTGGTCTCTATTTGAGCTTTTCGTGGTCTCTATTTGAGCTTTTCGTGGTCTCTATTTGAGCTTTTCGGGGTCTTTATTTGAGCATTTCGTGGTCTCTATTTGAGCTTTTCGTGGTCTCTATTTGAGCTTTTCGTGGTCTCTATTTGAGCATTTCGTGGTCTTTATTTGAGCTTTTCGTGGTCTCTATTTCAGCATTTCGTGGTCTCTATTTGAGCTTTTCGTGGTCTCTGAGCTCTGCCTGGTCTCAGTTTGAGCTCAGGCGCTTCTTGGGGGTCCGGTTCGCCTTCCGTGGCGGGAAAGAAATCTCCTTACAACGACCGATCCGATAAAATGAAAGTATTTAAGTGCTTGCTGAAGCCATGCATAATTAACACGAGAAAATGGAGCGACGGGCTCCTGGCGCTTTGTGATCGACTAAGACGCTGACAAGACTTAGCGCAGCCTCCCCGAGTCTTCCCCCTGAAGAGAAAAAGAGCCTTAATGCCCATATTTAAGCTCCCTTGGGCTTCCTGGGCCTTGCTGTCACTCGCTGTCATGAGTGGAGAGAGGAAAGTATTTTCTAGGATTTGTTCAGAAGGATATATATATATATATATATATATATATATATATATATATATATATATATATATATATATATATATATATATATATATATATATATATACATATATATATACATATATATATACATATATATATATATATATATATATATATATATATATATATATATATATATATATATATATATATATATAAACCTTCGTCAGAGCTGGACTGACGTCAGCTAGAAATTCTGCCTGTATGTGTGTGTGTGTGTGTGTGTGTGTGTGTGTGTGTGTGTGTGTGTGTGTGTGTGTGTGTGTGTGTGTGTGTGTGTGTGTGTACTCACGTAGTTGTACTCACCTAGTTGTGTCTGCAGGATCGAGCATTGA
>NC_091231.1:12002684-12037684 GCF_040958095.1 Procambarus clarkii | reverse complement strand
GTAGATCGCGATCGCTGAGAAAGGGTTAGGTACAGTCTATGAGAGGGATAATTGAGACATTCAAGAGAGGGGGGCGACTGTCTTTGAGAAGGAAACTTGAGATGGATAAGCTTAGAAACTATATAAGAGTGAAAGGGTAAGCTTGGAAGCTTGAGAGGGATGAAAGATTAAGCTTCAGAGGTGAAAAGGTATGCTTAGAAACTTGAAAGGGGTGTGAGAGGGTAAGGTTGAGAGGATAAGTTTAGAAGCTAGAGAGGGGTGAAAGGTTAAGTTTAAGAGGGGGGATGAGAAGGTTATGCTTAGAAGCTTGAGAGGGGTGGGGATAGTGAGAGGGTTAAGCTACACAACGTGAGACAGGGTGAAAGGGTGAGCTTATAAATTGAAGAGGCGAGAGAGAGTAAGCTTAGAAACTTGAGAGGGGTGAGAGAGTAAGCTTAGAAAGGGGTGAGTGCTAGAGGCACGGCTGCCTGCACTCCGAGGCCCACACCACGGGTCGGGACAATCAAATTTTAACGGATGGGTTAGTCTCCCTTGAAGTCCACTGAAGGGGCTGTTGTCTTTAGAATTCGAACACATGAGACCCTTTTTGGGGCTTGGAGACCCCCCCCCCTTTTTGGGGCTTGGAGACCCCCCCTTTTTAGGGCTTGGAGACCCCCCTTTTTAGGGCTTCGAGACCCCCCCTTTTTTAGGGGGAAGACCATTTTAGGGATTGGAGGCTTTCCTTTAGGGGGTCGCAGACCTTTTAATAGGGGTTGCAGAATTTTTTAAGGGGGTTGGGGATATTTTTTTGTAGGGTGGGAAAAAGTTTTTAAAGCCGGAAGACTTTTTTAGGGGTTGGATACTTTTTTCGAAGTCAATCTTTTTGATTGGTTTGGAGACATTTTAGGGGGCTGAAACCTTTTTTTTTAGAGGTTGAAGGCCATTTTTTATTGGAGTTTGAGACCTTTTTCAGTGGATTGGATAAATTTGATTAGGGGATTGAAAACCTATTGTAAGGGATAGAGACCATATTAGTGGAGAGGGGGAGGGGGGAGGCGTAAAATCCTTTTTAGGGAATCGAGATTGGATACCTTTGTAGTAAAGATGGAAGACAAACAGATAAATAAGGAAGGCAACTGCACACACGAACTGAAGTCACCTTAGACAAAGAATGACATTTGCATTCAGTGTATTTTGTTCAGGTTAACTTGTAAACAAAGTCAGTTTCCCTATTTTCATTGTGTTAGTCCATCTTGTAACGAATGAAAAGTCTGCTTTCTCTAAAAGATACAGAACCTCGTGAACATTTTTTTTACAAATGTAAACATAGCCTACGTGAACAGTTAATGTGGACAGAACCTATTGAGTAAATGAATGTTGTAAACAAAAAGGAACCTCTTGAACACGAGACAGATTGAACCAAACAACTACAGGAATTACATCATTCTCACATCAGCAAAAACAACAACAACACCTCCACCAATAACAAGAACAACAACAATAAACAAGAAGGCATATTTGCCTCCCCCAAGCATAACAAAAAAGGGTGAAGTGCTTAGCAGACGTAAATATGGACTTGAATAGGAGAGGGGGAGGGTGAAGGTGAGGCAGGGGAAGGGTCAGAGGTTGTGAGGATATGGTGAGGAGAGAATGAGGTGAGGACGAGGAGGAGAATGAGGAAGCAGAGGAGGAGGACGAGGAAGCAGAAAAGAAAGAGACTAAGAGGAGAAACATAAATTGAAAACTTAAGAAAATGTTTGAGATGAGTCAGAGGAGATGAAGAGACACAGGTTGTAAGAAGAGAAACGAGAGAGATGAAAAGACTGGATGAAGAAAAGGAGAAGGGGAAGAGATGAATGGGAGATTAAGACACGCTCAAAGACACAGAGAAAGGGGGAGGAAAGAGGGGGTAGGTGGGTCGTTCTAGTGAGGAAAAATCTCTTTCACGGACGTAGTGGACAAAGAGATGAAGAGGCAAGTGTGAAAGGACGTAGGAAAGAGGGCAGTAGAGTAGTTAAAGCCTGACAGAAGACTAAAATACAAGAGTGAATGAAGTGTGAGAGGTGAGAGAGGTGGGGGGGACGAGTATGATAAATAAATCGAGAGTGAGAGACACGCAGAGTGTGAGAAATAATTTGAGTGTGAGAACTAAGCTTCCTCACTTATGAAAAGCATTTCTTTCGTGACAAGCAATAAAACAAAACAGAAACACACAACTTTTCTAAAACTGCCCAACAAGACCTCGTCCCACGTGGATTAAAACCTTCCCCTTGTGAGGGGGTGAGGACCGGGCGTGGGAGAGGTATTACCAAAGGGGAGAACCCCACGAAAATAACCCACAGAGAGAGAGAAGGGTTCATACTGGTGAGAGGCCCTGTGAGGCGTATCGAACAAAATACAGAGGTGGAGGGCGCGTATTAACAGGCGTTTATGCGTAAATAAGCACCAACGCCGAGGCTTTGCGCTAAGAAGATAAAATATTGAGAAACAAAAGCAGGTTTAGTAATGAGAACACGAAAGGCATGAGAAATATATACCTGGGTACACACCCTTGGGTTTCTGAATGGGAGTCGTTTTCGTTGAAGGGTTTAGAGCTGGGACGTCGATTTTCGCGACTGGAACTTGTATTCATATATACATATACATTATACACGTTAGTGGGCAGTGCGGATCACTTTGGATGGTGACGATGTTTTTGAGCGACTCAGGTGCCCGTCCTAGTCACTATGTATGTGTCAGGTGTCCGTGTACACCTCTCCTCATGGGTGTATTGAAGTCCCATTTCACATTTTAATCCCAGTTTATTTTGTTTAATTCCCCCCCCCCCCCCCCCACTAATTCGGATCCTTAGTATATATAAACTAATATTTATTCTGTGCCGTTCTATAAAATTGTCCAGTTCATATATATATATATATATATATATATATATATATATATATATATATATATATATATATATATATATATATACAATCTTTGGACAACACCCACCAGCGGGCCTCGAACCCAGAAAGCACAACTACCTTCCAGTAGCTGCCATAACTAGTACGCATTAACCCACTACACCATCAGACCCTACAAAAGAAGTAGAGACTTCGAGATATATATACACCTCAAATATCTCCACTTCTCGAGGGCACTAGACAAGTGAGAGGTTACTCTGCGTTTTTCATCAAGCCACTGTTAATATGAGAGAACTTGTCTTGCACTAGACACACTTGTCTAGTGCCGTCGGGAAGTGGAGATATTTGAGGTGTATATATATCTCGAAGTCTCTACTTCTTTTGTAGGGTCTGATGGTGTAGTGGGTTAAAGCGTACTAGTTATGGCAGCTACTGGAAGGTAGTTGTGCTTTCTGGGTTCGAGGCCCACTGGTGGGTGTTGTCCAAAGATTGTTAATCTTCACTTGTGGTTTATGCAAGTATAGGCTTATATTTATATATATATATATATATATATATATATATATATATATATATATATATATATATATATATATATATATATATAAAATATATATATATATATATATATATATATATATATATATATATATATATATATATATATATATATATATATATATATATATAATGAAAATGTTGTAATTCCTGGGGAAGACACCTGTGTTCAGCCGCTTTTAAGCTTGAAGAGATTTCCTGGAGTATGAACGAGCCAGGCTTCACCGCTGAGAGGGATTTCATCAACAAACGGATTTTGTCCCTGATCTCTCTCTCTCTCTCTCTCTCTCTCTCTCTCTCTCTCTCTCTCTCTCTCTCTCTCTCTCTCCTTTGACATATTCTTGTTTATTCTTGTACACTTAATATATATATATATATATATATATATATATATATATATATATATATATATATATATATATATATATATATATATATATATATAATTTATGGCTTCGAATTATTTATCCGGATCATTTAAACAGTTAGTGAGGAGGAAGTGGTCAAAAGAATGCAACTTCAGCGCAAAGTCTCCTGTCTAATACATTCCATTGATCTCCTAAACCAATTGTACTGTGGAATGCATAGAAATTATATAATATATATATATATATATATATATATATATATATATATATATATATATATATATATATATATCAAGGACTCTAGTATTGATGCAATTCTGCAAACATCTGATAACCCTCTCATGCTGCACAATTGTTACAAAAAAAATCTTGTAATGGATGGAAATTCTAATGTCTGTAAGTAATTATCATCATACATTTAGCTGAGTCAAAGAAAACTTAGCCTTTGCAGAGATAATCTTTACATTGGGATTAATGTGCTTTGAGATTATCATATGCTTCCTGGACGCATTTGTAAATGAAGACATTTCTAAATTTTCTAATTATCTGCGTATTTTTTAATTATTTTTTTTGTATTAAATAAGACCTAATATTTAATCATGCTAATAAAAAAATTGAATTTATATAATTATTAAATATAATAATAGTATAATATAATACAAATTATTAAGTACTAAGTATAATAATCATAATATTTGGCGAAATTATCTTAAAAAGTAGTATAATCCCTCTCTCTCTCTCTCTCTCTCTCTCTCTCTCTCTCTCTCTCTCTCTCTCTCTCTCTCTCTCTCTCTCTCTCTCTCTCTCACGTATGATTCATGAATCATACGTAATGCTCATATGAGCATGTTCTCATGAATTGTTCATCTAAAGATTCTCCCAAACATACCCGATCGTCTCGCCCAATCCTGGAGTCGAACACGGGTCCAGTAAGTTGTGAGTCGAATGCGCTAACCACTTCGTTACGGGTTCGAAACCAGCTTGCGAAATACAAAGCAGTAAATAAAGAAAAAAAGAGCAGCTATGCCACTGTCTCTTTTTGTTCATGAATAAGTTTTTTTTGTTTCTTTAAACATTTCCATTCCATCCTAAAATATATGCATTGAAAGTCGTCAAATTTAATAAAGAGTTTTAAAAAACTTTAGACTTTCTGAATTGCACATCTGACTTAAAATATATTTATATTAGAGACACATATTTATATAAGGGACAACTATTTATACACGGGGCAAAGATTTATATATGGTACACACACACACACACACACACACACACACACACACACACACACACACACACACACACACACACACACACACACACACACACACACACACACCTGTTTCTGATATTCTGATGGGTGCTGGCTGGCTGAGTGGACAGCGCTCTAGACTCGTGGAACTAGGGACCGGGGTTCGACCCCGGCAGCCGGCGGAAAAACAAATAGGCAGAGTTTCCTTCACCCTGAATCACCTGTTACCTAGCAGTAAATAGATACCTAGGAGTTAGACAGCTGCTACGGGCTGTTTCCTGTGTGTGTGTGTGTGTGTGTGTGTGTGTGTGTGTGTGTGTGTGTGTGTGTGTGTGTGTGTGTGTGTGTGTGTGTGTGTGTGTGTGAAAAAAATACTTAGTAGTTAGTAACAGTTGATTGATTGACTGTTCATAGGCGGGCCGAAAGAGCAGAGCTCAACCCCCGCAAGTACAACTAGTTGAATATAACTAGGTGAATATACACACACACACACACTGGTAGAGTGCTCTGGTGGATAAGGAGGTACTGAAGCAATAACGAGCAGAGAGTTATTGTGAAGAGTGAAATCTCAAAATGGAGTGAGAATGAAGGGACTCCACTGGAGTGAACCCTGTGGGACTCCAGTGGAGTCCCACAGGGTTCTGTCCTCGGTCCTATGCTGTTTCTTATATACGTATATACCAGAGGGTATAGACTCATTCCTCTCAATGTTTGCTGACGACGCAAAAATTATGAGAAAGATTAAAATGAAGAAGGACAGCATGAGGCTTCAAGATGACCTGGACAAACTAAAGGAATGGTCCAATAAATGTATCTTAGAGTTTATCCCAAGCAAATGTAAATTAATGAAAATAGGTGTAGCAAGCAGGAGGCCAGGTACAAGGTACCATTTGGGAGAGGAAATTTCTCAAGAATCGGAGAGTGAGAAAGACCCGGCGGGTTGATATCACGACAGACCTGTCCCCTGAAGCCCAAATCAAGAGGATATCATCAACGGCATATTCTAGATTGGCCAACTTAAGAACTGCCTTTAGAAACTTGTGTAAGGAATCATTCAGAACCTTGTATACCACTTATACAATCCTGAAGTATGCAACTCCAGCCTAGAGAAAAAGTTACCAGCCTACCTAGTTAAACACAAGATAAACTTAGGGAAGATTCAGATGTATGCCACCAGACTAGTCCCAGAACTGAGAGCATGAGGTACGAGGAAAGGCCACGGGAGCAAAGCCTCACGTTCCTTTAAGATTGATGCTCTTACTGAGATCGAACATAAAGATCAATTCCTAAACAGAGGACAAGGAAATACAGGATAAGAAAACATATATACGAGGGAAAAGTATATGGGAAAAATACGTATAAATAAAGGACAAATATAAGCTAAATACTTACAAGAGAGATAAGTATAAAGATAAGTATTATTATGAGCAAATCGTCCCAATAGGTGCTCTGATCATCAGTAGAAAAAACACATGAACTAAATTCAATAACTATTTAACAAAAAAGGGTCTTCAGTTGTTGAATGGGTTCAAGAAGACTTGCCTAGAGTCTGTTAGCTTACAGACTGTAAACAAGACTGTCTGTAACTTACTCATGTACTGAACCAGTTTCATAATTTGATTTGCTTATCATTCACTTCACTCCCTAATCCATTGGGCGGTGGGGGAAAGGTTACAATCAAACGCATTTACTACCTACCTATGTACCAATAAAATAGTTAAAAAAAACTGTGGATATATGGTTGAAATTGATAATAGATCAATTTTAATAAAATATTTACACATTTCTTGAACGACGAAACTCTAGATGAAATACAACTATGAACTCAGGAAGCACGGATGCACAGCCAATCTAAATAAATTCACAATACCACTTCTCGAATCACATATTGTTCTGGACTTAATGAGTGACCAATGAAAATATTTCAATAATCCTCGACCCGCCATTTGAAGCTTCCATGTGACTGCTCAAATGTTGTCAAGACGAAGTATGGAAAGCTACTCCGTGAAGTTGGTGTAAGTGAAATATTCATAGATACGTCCGTAGAGTTGTACCATTTGTTAATTATCTTATTCCGAGATCGCTAAAATGACGTAACCTTTTGGGATCGACCCGAGCACCGCTGGGTACACCCCATCGAGTGTGTGTGCGTGTGTGTGTTTGTGTGTGTGTGTGTGTGTGTGTGTGTGTGTGTGTGTGTGTGTGTGTGTGTGTGTGTGTGTGTGTGTGTGTGTGTGTGTGTGTGTGTGTGTGTGTGTGTATTTTTAAAATATTTAACATTTTTGGCGCAAACATACTTTTATGTTTCTTTCACCCACCTTTAACTACTCTCTTTCTCTAAAAAATAAACAAAGTCGAACCTTTGATTACAAGCAAGCAAGAACCATCTTGTTTATCTCTTTTGTGTCTTCCTCCTTCACCCCCTCTTTCGCTCTCCTTTCATGTCTTCCTTTATTTGTATTCTTCCTTTCCCTCTTTGTATGATTTTTGTATATACCTTTTTTTTTATCTTTGCCTTTCTCCTACCTTTCATCTTTTCACTCCTTCCTAATATCTCCCCCTTTCTCTCTCCTCTCCCCCCTCTCTCTCTCTCATACACACACTTTCTCTTACCTTTCCATGCCTCAATCCACTGTTCGCTTTCACCCTTTTTGCAAGTGAGAACCAAAGTATTTTTTCCCAACTCTCTCTCCCAGTTACTCATTCTACCCCTTCTGTTCTTCAGAAATACTTCTTCCACTTCTCTCTTTCCTGCCGCGACCTGCTTCTAGGAGGTAGACGACGGAGGGCGCCAGAGGACCTGAGGAGGGTATCGGTCACGGCTGGGTACACCCACAAGGAGCTCAGCTTGATTGAGGCTGCCGATGGGATACAACAATCTTTCTCAGCCCGCTCATTTCACGCGGTAATGGCCGAGTTTTCCCCAAGCCTCCGGATGATCGCTTTCAAGTACTCCGGTGCGTTTGCGTGTGTGTGTGTGTGTGTGTGTACTCATCTAATTGGGCTTGCGGGGGTTGAGCTCTGGCTCTTTGGTCCCGTCTATCAACTGTCAGTCAACTGGTGTACAGGTTCCTGAGCCTATTGGGGTCTATTATATCTATACTTGAAACTGTGTATGGAGTCAGCCTCCACCATATCACTTCCTAATGCATTTCATTGAAGCTGCCGATGTGTGTGTGTGTGTGTGTGTGTGTGTGTGTGTGTGTGTGTGTGTGTGTGTGTGTGTGTGTGTGTGTGTAGCAGCCTTCCTGCATTTATCTATTTGTGCTTGGAAGGGGGATCAAGCTCTATATAGCTCTTGGATCGAGATCTTTATCAGTTCTCTGGCGTTAAAGATTGTTGTTGTATCTTGTGCTGTATCATACACGCATATGAAGCATTGAATGGTGTTGGTCTTAACACTGTCTTCTACTTGATGTCAATGCACTTGTTCAATACACATACCCAGGAGGAGTTCTCAATGTTCATCCTCTTCTGTGCTTTTAATATTTTTCTTGTATTTCTCTCGTTCATCTCGCACCTATTGCTGAACAGTGGGGTCCTTACCCACTGTGTTCATGACTCTTAGAATCTAGTATATTGGGATCATGTCTTATTCTCTCTAGCGTTCTCTTGATAGTGTGATGTGCTCAACTGCCTGTGCTCACCTGAATGTTCTTACTCGTGCTTGTCAACATCCCACCCACTCACATATACAAGCAAATCCACTCACCCATTTAAACACCCCATGGAGCCCACTCAGACCAAACACCCAAACTCACCCACTCATACACATCATCATCTAATATTTGTTTATAAGTTTAGTTACCCATTTAACTATTAACGTTGGCTTTTATTATCACTATGATCCAGCAGTGCCAATATCACAAGCTCTAGCAGTGCCACATACCTGACCCGACAGCAAAGCGATCCAGCAATTGCACACACACCTGGCTCAGCATTGCTACATAGCTCTTCCAAACCCACACACACACACCTGATCCAATAGTGCCACAGACCTGAGCCAGCAGCGCCCCACATGTGACCGGGCAGTGCCACACACCTCCCACGACCCGGGGGTAATGGAGACAGGAGAGGGAGGGAATATAAACGCAATATATGCATAATGTCAGCATGCATTAAGGAGCGTAACGCTAGACCCTCATTTGCGTGTACTAAAAGGTCAGGAATATCATTATGTGAAGGCCTTGATGATGTACCTGAGGGCTCCTGTTGTGTCAACACAAGTCCCGCCTTCCCTCTTCTCTGATGGTCTCTGGCTGCTGTTGTGGTGGCTGGCTGCTGTTGTGGTGGCTGGTTGCTGTTGTGGTGGCTGGTTGCTGTTGTGGTGGCTGGTTGCTGTTGTGGTGGCTGGTTGCTGTTGTGGTGGCTGGTTGCTGTTGTGGTGGCTGGTTGCTGTTGTGGTGGTTGGCTGCTGTTGTGGTGGTTGGCTGCTGTTGTGGTGGTTGGCTGCTGTTGTGGTGGTTGGCTGCTGTTGTGGTGGTTGGCTGCTGTTGTGGTGGTTGGCTGCTGTTGTGGTGGTTGGCTGCTGTTGTGGTGGTTGGCTGCTGTTGTGGTGGTTGGCTGCTGTTGTGGTGGTTGGCTGCTGTTGTGGTGGTTGGCTGCTGTTGTGGTGGCTGGCTTCTGTTGTGGTGGCTGGCTTCTGTTGTGGTGGCTGGCTGTTGTTACAGTGTCTAACTGTTGCAACAGGTTCTAGCTTCTCTTGCAGGATATGACTGACTGCAGTCAGTCTGCAATCTGACTGACTCTGCACTCCATATGAAGCTGACTGTTCACCGCGTGAACCTTTCTCTACAAACCTCCTGAAGCTGAATCTACAGACCATGTGAAGCTGACTATAGAGACCATGTGAGGCTGAATGCACCATGAAAAGCTCTGGCAATACGCACCATGTGAAGTACCATACCTAAATTCCTCACACAATTTGTTGCCAATAAGCTTGTGAAAAACGCAGTGAACGACCTCTCTCCTGTGAATCAAATGTTTTAAGGTTGGCATTATTGCTGGGAGAATTTTTGAGCTAATTTCCCAGGAGGATATTCGCACCAGTTACTGTCGATCTGAGTTTTAAACAGTCTCTCTCTTCCTTCTCTTTCTCTTCCTCCTCCACGTCTATTCATTCTCTCTTTGAGTTTCATTTCGTGTTGTGGGGCAAGTCGGTTTCTTTGGCAAATGGATTTTTTTCCTGTCTTCTTGTTTAATGAAGTCTTAGATGTGTTTATCGTATTCATGTGTGTGTCAAACGTGGAAAAGCGAATAACGAAAATTGAAGGAGTGTCGTTAAACGCAAACACACACACACACACACACACACACACACACACACACACACACACACACACACACACACACACACACACACACACACACACACACACACACACATACACACACACACACACACACACACACACACACACATACACACACACACACGCGCATACAGTGTGCGTGTAAGCTGGGGTGAGTGGTGGCTGAGTGGACAGCGTGGACCTAGGGACCGGGGTTCGATCCCCCAGCACCGCAGGAAAAACAAATGGGCAGTTTCCTTCACCCTGATTCCCCCTGTTACCTAGCAGTAATTAGATACCAGGGAGAAAGAAAGCTGCTACGGGCTGCTTCCTGGGTGTACGTGTGTGTTAAAAAAAGTAGTTAGTAACAGTTGATGGATTGACAGTTGAGAGGCGGGACCAAAGAGCCAGAGCTCAACCCCCGCAAGTACAACTAGGTGAATACAGTACACTACAAGAATACCCAATCACGCTGCAGGGTTGGATAGATAATGGCTATCAGAGAACAAACTCAGAAACTGTTTATTGAGCTGTAAGAGGCGAGAAAGAGGCAAGAACAACACAGCAAAAGAGAGGCACAGAAAAAGTGAGGCACAGAAAAAGTGAGGCACAGAAAAAGTGAGGCACAGAAAAAGAGAGGCCCAGAAAAAGTGAGGCACAGAAAAAGGAAGAGAAATTCATACGCGAAACTTCAGCTTTCTTTCCTGTAAGGTCTATAAACAGAACACCAACGGTACTATAGACAATTACTGGAACTCATACTAAAAGCGTATAATAAGATATATAAAATGCTATAAATCTATAAAACTCAGGAAGAATGAAATTGTTTTAAAACTTGCATTAATAGTGCATTTATAGTCTAATTAATTAGATATTAATTAGACTATTAACGTCTAATATTTTAATAATAGAGGAATCATCTTTTTAAACCCGTCAAGGTAATTAACCTTCATGGAAGTATATATGACAAGATTTCAGTGAAAATTCAATTTCTGTTTGAAAGTCATCGCAAAATTGGACTTTATTAAACACTGACGGAAGTTCCCCTTAAGACGTACCTGCACACAAAACTATAGTGGTACCCAGCACAAAATTACTGTGGTACCAAACACAAAATTATTGTGATATCAAACACAAGATTACTGTGCTATCCAGCCCAAAATTACTGTGGTACCCAGTACAAAACTACTCGGTGCCCCCAATCCCCAACCATCTAGGACCCGAGAAAGAACTTCGTGATGCAGGTATTCCGACAGACACAACCAGAGTATTACACGAGCATAACACGTATCTATGAGCCATGACCTTCGTGACCCCCTAACTACGTTACCAGACCTTCTAACCCCCAACCTCAGAGCTGCAGTGAAACATTCTCCATTACAACCCAAGCTCCATTTCGAACCTTTCTCGTTATGTTCCTCGTTAAGCTCAGAAACATTCTCGTTACGGCCTTCCCTCGGATAGGAATACGTCCAAGCTATAATTTACTCATCATGGGCGGCTCGGAGAGTTTATCTTTTGTTTATTCGTTGGTGTGAATTGCAGCGTTGATATGCAGATCATAAACACAGTTTTCTCAAGTGTTGGTATGATCAACGAGGGACTTTTTTCAGGGTATATGTTTGTGTTGCTGTTTAATCCATGTAAGTCTACAGTCCGTCCTCATCAATAAAGGTTAAATACTCGTTAACCAAGCCGCCAAACCCTCTTGTGTATGAATGAAAATAGGTTTACACAAGTCTCACAACTGATCACATTCGAACACTTGTAAACAAAATGCTTCTCTGACGACCGCTGTTGGAACCCCAACTCCCTACATGTTTCACCCACGTATTGCTAATAAAAATAATCGCCAACAGAACCAAAACATCTAATCTACGCCTAATTGTACATAGAACATTATTATATATTAGATTATATATGAGAACATCCTCTTTTAAATTACACAATACGTTAAAATTGATAGGTCCGTCTTGGGTTGACGGCCGCTGCTTTAACCAGCCTGGCCTGAGGTATGGGTTGAAGTCCAACCGCATTGACTGATCTGTACAACCCACGGGCTTCCTTCATGTAGGTCGGAGTTTAATCCCAACGATCCAAGAGGTTGGGCACCATTCTTTTCCTACTACGTCCTATCCCAGCTACTTCCCTAATATCCCAACTCCTTGTCCTGATATCACAGGTCTTTGACCAGATATCCTTTCCAAGTGCTATATACTGCATACCTATATAGGCTGAGAGCTTGTGATAATTAAATCTTTAAAATTGGAATTATAAATCTATTGAAAGACAATTGCCGTTTTGCCTGATGGGGATGGGTAGGGAAGAAGAAGGTTATCTTGAGGTTATCTTGAGATGATTTCGGGGCTTTAGTGTCCCCGCGGCCCGGTCCTCGACCAGGGCTCCACCCCCAGGAAGCAGCCCGTGACAGCTGACTAACACCCAGGTACCTATTTACTGCTAGATAACAGGGGCATAGGGTGAAAGAAACTCTGCCCATTGTTTCTCGCCCGGCGCTTGGGATCGAACCCAGGACCACAGGATCACAAGTCCAGCGTGCTGTCCGCTGAGGAGGAGGAGGAGGAGGAGGCAAGTCCCATCGTCGCTCATTTGATAAAGATGTTAAGATTTTTCAGGAAATTGACGGGTCATTAACCTGCTCAGTGCACGGGGCAAGATCATTCATTTACTTGTTCGCTGTTGGTGAAGATTGGAGGCGGGTGACTTTCCTCGCGTTGTCTGCACCAATAAGAATGTTTGCACCTGTAGCGAGGCGTAATGAGCAGTGTGTGTGTGTGTGTGTGTGTGTGTGTGTGTGTGTGTGTGTGTGTGTGTGTGTGTGTGTGTGTGTGTGTGTGTGTGTGTGTGTGTGTGTACACACCTAGTACTCACCTAGTTGTGTTTGCGGGGGTTGAGCTCTGGCTCTTTGGTCCCGCCTCTCAACCGTCAATCAACAGGTGTACAGATTCCTGAGCCTACTGGGCTCTATCATATCTACACTTGAAACTGTGTATGGAGTCAGCCTCCACTGAGGAGTCAGAGTAGTGTGTGTGTGTGTGTGTGTGTGTGTGTGTGTGTGTGTGTGTGTGTGTGTGTGTGTGTGTGTGTGTGTGTGTGTGTGTGTGTGTGTACTCACCTAGATATGCATTGCAGGATCGAGCATCGACTCTTGGTCCCAGTCTTCTAAACATTCTTTGTTCAATGTCGTGACTTGGCTCCCACGTTCCCCCTTTTCGTTTATTCTTTTAAAATGATGTAGTTAGATAGTTTTCAACTACTTCTACTTTGTTTAACCATTCCACTGATTTGCAATTCTAATACTAAAGAACATGATTCAGACGCGTCTGTGACTTACGTAAATCTCTATGACATCTCTATGACGTCTCTGTGACGTCTCTACACATTCTTCCTATTCTTCGGTGTGGTGAGGTCATTATTTTTTATTGTGTAGACGTTGAGTAAATCTAATTCATTTATAAATTTTTATCTTAAAAAAATAACCTTCAATAAATAGCATTAAGTCATACCGTACAAATCAAAGGTTATATGCACAAACTAATAATACAATTAATAATAATAATGACATAAATAACTCCAAGTACAGAATTACTGTATACTCAATATTTAGATATTTAAATTAAAAATATACAGCAAGAGAAAAATAAAATGTATTACAACATATCCACCATTTAGGTGCGATGCCTCGATATTTAATGCTCTCTAATTCTGTACATAATTATTCCACTCCTAACTGTTATTTTATCGACATGTGTCAGACTTTAAACAGTAACACTAAAAAAACTCATTAAAAGCAAGACTTTAAATTTTGTAACAATGATTGTAACTATAACACAATCATCTATCTTGAGGTTATCTTGAGATGATTTCGGGGCTTTTTAGTGTCCCCGCGGCCCGGTCCTCGACCAGGCCTCCACCCCCAGGAAGCAGCCCGTGACAGCTGACTAACACCCAGGTACCTATTTTACTGCTAGGTAACAGGGGCATAGGGTGAAAGAAACTCTGCCCATTGTTTCTCGCCGGCGCCTGGGATCGAACCCAGGACCACACGATCACAAGTCCAGCGTGCTGTCCGCTCGGCCGACCGGATCATTCACTAAACTTACGATTCTAAGCACAAACACTAACACTTATCAACTCTGGAAGTCCTCAAAATTAACCAACAAACATGCCGTTGTTAGTCAATAGTTATATAAGATAAAATATAGAATATGCAATATAGATAGAATATAAAATATTTTATCTATATATTTTCTAACTATAAAATTTAGAATATAGAATATAGTTAGAATATAAAATATAGATATATAGATAGAATGCAGAATATTTAGATAGAATATAGAACATACAGAAAGAAGATAGAATATATAAATATAATATAGAATATTTAGATATACAGATGAAATATAGAATATTTAAATATAATATAGATAGAATATAGATAGAGTAATAATAGAATATATAATAAATGACCATCTATAAATAAATATAGTGAATAAAAGCCCACGAATGATTAACCCCTATACAACCAACACAAAAATATGTGCGTACTTAAAAAATAATACTCAAACGAATCGAACTGTCGTTGTACTATCAGAAATAACCAAAAGTTACACCGAGCATCACGGTACACATGTGAAAAATAAATGTATCAGCTCAACAAAGCTCACAACACACACACACACACACACACACACACACACACACACACACACACACACACACACACACACACACACACACACACAGTGTATATATACACTGAGGAGTAAAAAAAAAACATTATCCGTACGGAGAGAGGAAATGTGATTGAGAAAATTATCATGGAATGGAAGCATTGCTTAAACAATTAATATTACGAAAAGAAAATCATACAACCAAGGAATGTCATGTTTCCAACACAAACAGAGCCCAGTAGGCTCAGGAACCTGTACATCAGTTCATTGACGGTTGAGAGGCGGGACCAAAGAACCAGAGCTCAACCACCGCAAGCACAATTAGTTGAGTACATTGAAAATATTTGAAATTAAATTGAACATTGAATTGTTTATTGATCATCTAGATTATTTACCCCATGAGATTTTCCCATGATTTTGGGCCGAACTTCAATGAAGAGTAAACCATTTAATCACAGATGCTAATTTAGAATTGAAAAATTCCCAAGCAAAGCAATTTGTAGGTGAATACAACTAGGTGAACACACACACACACACACTATCACACACACACACACACACTATCACACACACACACACACACTATCACACACACACACACACACACTATCACACACACACACACACACACACACACACACACACACACACACACACACACACACACACACACACACACACACACACTATCACACACACACACACACACACACACACACACACACACACACAACAAACATGGTAATTCAACTGGTAGTTTGAAACGACTAAAATTCGATAATAAAAATTTATCAAAGTTTTTTGGGCGACTGTAAAAACGGACTATCCAGTCATGTTAAAATGGGCTGTTCTTGTTCATTTAACCTTTGCAGCAGGATCTTGTTATCGTTTCAGGTGTAAAAATAATTAATCTCGGGTAATAACTGTAAAAATATCCAGACTCATATCACTATTAAATAAAGTAGTTAAGACTATTTGCCGTACTTTTTAAACTTTTCAATTAATTCTGAAATACCAAAATAATGATATAATACCTGTATATATATATATATATATATATATATATATATATATATATATATATATATATATATATATATATATATATATATATATATATATATATATATATATATGAAAATGGAAAAAAAAAATTTCAACGTCAACACTCTGCGGACATCACATTAACGATTTCTTTTCCGAATTCCAGAAAAGTGCATACAGGGGTTTGGGTTACAGCCTATATTTCTTAAAGCATTTAAGATTGGCCTTCCTCGACCAGTCTATGTTTGTCCCGTACCCCAGACCAGTCCCCCTACAATGGACTCTCCATAAATCCCTCAAAGGGCGAAATCATCTCGTCAATCCAACCAATCACAGATGCAGTGTGGCACTGACTTGCCAGGAGCCACCGTTATCATCCCATTGTGCTTCTATGATGTACCTTTGTGTTCGAATGTCATTGATGTAATCCTCGAAGGTAAGCTGGACGACTTGAAGAAGATGAAAGAAAGGTCAGAGCCTTTGGGTGCCCATGATGGGTACCTCCTTACAAGGTGCCTGGCATTGCTCAGGCTTACCTGTGCAGGAGATGAGTCACAATAACGTGGATGAAGTATGTTGACCAGACCATACACTAGAAGGTGAAGGGACGACGACGTTTCGGTCCGTCCAGGACCATTCTCAAGTCGACCATTCTCACAATCGACTTGAGAATGGTCCAAGACGGATCGAAACGTCGTCGTCCCTTCACCTTCTAGTGTGTGGTCTGGTCAACAGGCTTACCAATTTCCTAACGTGTGCTCCCTCTTTCAATAGCTCAAAATTAACAGAATATGACAAACTCATAAAAGCAATAGCCATGGAAGTGTTAACTCTCTTCCTGAGAGATAAGCAACGCTTCCAGTTAGACTCGTGGGTATAGGTACATGGAAGGTAACAGTATTGCCAGCCTTCTTATCTTTGACCAATGCTATCGGTGAATTAGTGAACGAGATTCTGCCAGAATGCCTATAAGACTCCACTATGATTCATGATCCCAAATTCATTGAAGGAGCCGGCCAGTGTGTGACACTCTTGCACGCTTTTCACCGCGACAAACTTTTCCAAACGACAACAAACAAGCCAAACTGGATAACACCATAGCGGAGAACATTGCTACATCAGAAATGTTGTGGGGGATTACACGTGTGAATCTACACAGACTGATAACTATCTCCCTCACAGTTCAGCTGAGGGAGGCGGGCCGGTCACCATCAGGAAGACCCAGCAAACTAATAAGTACAGAAACCTAGAACATTGTTACAGGTCTGTGCCAATATGCTCATAGAGACCCTGAAGGCCTGGGGTAAATGTGCACTTAAGTTCTTGAAGGAGGTGGTTAAGGTACTCATTAGACAAACTAAAAGTCTTGAAAGCAGCCAGTCTCTTGTCCCAGCGCCACGGTGTCGCGATCCAGAGAGGAAATGTGTGCTGCATCTTGGACATCTTGAGGTTATCTTGAGATGATTTCGGGGCTTTTTAGTGTCCCCGGGGCCCGGTCCTCGACCAGGCCTCCACCCGCCAGGAAGCAGCCCGTGATAGCTGGCTCACACCCAGGTACTTATTTTACAGCTAGGTAACAGGGGCATAGGATGAAAGAAACAGCCCATTGTTTCTCACCGACGCCCGGGATCGAACCCAGGACCACAGGATCACAAGTCCAGTGTGCTATCCGCTCGGCCGACCGGCACCCAATCTCTGCAGAGCTGGATGACGTCTTTGAACATTGATCGCGATATATGTGTGTTTTCTGTAAACTATAACACAGTGTAATAAAATAAAGGACACCGAATAAAATAATAAAAGAAAGAAGAGGTGGAAGGAGAAGAAAATATAGGGAGAATCTACTAGATCTTCTCTGAATTCCCTTTATTCTCGAGGTTACAGGCAATAGGGAATGGCACCCCTCTATATATTATTATTATTTTAAAATTAACTGAGATATGTGGACTTCTTTCTCTTCACAAAATTTATCAATAACTTTATTATTTCAAGGATCCTAATAATTGAAAAGTTTCAAAATCACTGTCTAAGTCGTAAATAATAAAAACACATTATTTTTTTGACGCCTCAATCTCTATCATGCATCAATAACCGTAATCCATAACAAAAATACACTTTGAGAAATGCAGCAAGAAATAATTGAACATTTCAGACATTCCAAAATACACAGGATTCATCTGACCTTTGACCACTCGGTGACCTGCAATGGAAAATTCATATGTGCAACCTGGCCCGTGATACCGCAACCCAACCAATTATTCTAGCAGTGACGCCAACCTTAAAAACAATACTTTCGAATTATTTCCCATGGTGCTCTAGTATTACCTACACCTTTTCGCCTTACATCTCGGTAAAATATAGCAGTATGCTAGTATACTCCCTGCATGGAACGGGATAACAAGAGTTCCAACATTATACCATCAAGTATGACCTGTTATATAGACCATCAGGTATTATCTGTTATACAATGATAGACAATCAGATATATCCTAGTATGTGGTGATAGACTGTCAGGTATAACATTTACGTAGTAACATAACATCTCCTATTGCTTGTTATATGGTGTTAAATCATCAATCATATGTTATACAGTAAATGAACAACAATAACATCCTGTTATACAATGCCATAACATCACTTATTGCCTGTAAAAGGGTTAGAGAACCATCAATACTAACATGCTGCATGGTTATATAACTATATGAACTATTTTAACAACAAGAGAATAACATTACACCCTGTTGTATAATGATACAATATCAGGACTATCCTGTTGTATGATAACATAACAGCAGTACTATCCTGTTGTACCGTTATAGAACAACAGTGCTATATCCTGTTGAATGGGGATAAAACAAAAATGCGAGAATGCAAGATACGAGACATTTTTCTCACTCTTAATTTTGTTCCTATTGTCGGCGATGGAGAGCCTCTGTGACTTCCGATTATCTCTGGAATGCAAGTCACAACAGCTGCCTGACGCCCAGGTAGCTATTTACTACTAGGTGAACAGAGCCATTAGATGAAAGGAAAAAATGCTCAGACGTCTTGTCCTACTCAGGAATTGAACCTGGGACCATTGAGCTATGAACCAACTACCCCTGATCCAAGCCTTGGTTACTAACCACTAAGAATACGAGCCCCGTAACTCCTTCCCGTCCGGCAAGCGTGTTAATCATTCAGTAAGCTCAATTCTTCATCTATCTAAGAGTAAAGTTTACACAAAGTTCATGTTATAAAAACGACTCGAACTTGATAGGGAGGGGGGGAGGGGGCAAAAATGACACCAAGTCCTGGTAAGTTTGGACAAAAACTCGATAACTTTACACAGTGGCATAGGCAACTTGGAGAGGAAATATTGCACAAGTTAATTTCCCCGGAGTTTAATCGCCAGAGATGCCAGCGCCGAAGTTGTGATAATTGTCCGCCTGGTAATTGTGAAGTTGTATAAATGAGAACTTTTTTTTTTTGGTGAATATCTTAATGCTGCTCAAGGCTGTCAAAGACGCCATATTTGTCGTCGGCAAGAAAGGGAACAATCTTGTGTGTGTGTGTGTTGTCTACTTTCACGGGGTTTTCAGGCCAAACACACGCCGAAACTACGACGTTGGTACAACGTTCGAACAAGTTTTAACACCTCCCCACCAAACACACACCGAAACTACGACGTTGGTACAACGTTCGTACAAGTTTTAACACCTAACCAGTTATAACAACCAATATAGCAAGTTGTAACAACGTTCTAATACGTCACAAACACGTTAGGCCAAGATGTAACAACTTTATTACAAGTTGTAACAAGCGGAAAATAGACAGTTACGGTTTGTGTTTCCAGGGTTATGCGTTTTATATGTATATCTATTTCATCTTTCTATTGCTTTTAGTTTATGCTTGTCAACGTCTGGTCAATTCTTGAGCAACTTCTGATCAGCTCCTGATCAATTTCCAGTCAACTCCTTGTCAACTATAGATTAAATCCTGTTTGACTCCTAATCCACGCGTGATGAATTCCTAATCAACTCTTAATCAAAGCATCAACTCTTGATCAAATCCTGATCATCTCCTGATCAATTCCTGACAAACACCTCATCAATTCCTGATCAATTCCTAATCCATTCCTAATCAACTACAGTGTTTATTCCCCTAAAACAGTCTCTTTTATATGTATTAATTAATAATATCATACAGTCTGTCTCCAGGGTTAACGCTTAGTTGCAGTTTATATCTCAGTTACATCCCCTAACACACTTCAATCTCACACTTTCGCTCAAATATTCAGCCTTGGATTTTAATATTTGTTTAATAAATGTCTGAATCTCCTGGGCCCAGAGCTAGTAATAGTGTAGCTGCCAATTCGCCCATAAACACACATATATCTTTTATTTGGAACCTTATTTCACCAAATGAGTTACAAGCTTGGTTACATATAAGTTGTGATATCATCACAACTTGTATGTGATGATACATACAACCTGTATGTGTACTTGTAACATACAAGTTGTGATATCATCTAAGGATTGATTGCGAGCTCCTCCAGCTCCTCAGATGGCGGACAAGGAACCAAGAATGCAGTGTGTGTGTGTGTGTGTGTGTGTCTTCCAGTGTCTTAGTGTTTACCACGCTAAGGCGCTGGATAAGGAAGCTGGTGGCTCTTGGGTCTCTTGTTGTTTAAACTAGCCTAGTACCCACATCTTTGGACACATTAGTTGTTTCTTATTGTTAAATATTGTCTCTTAAATATTGTTAAAGGTTTTCATTTGGTATAAACAAACTACTGAATATGAAACCAGGTAGAATGAGGTGAAGGTAGGAGTTATACCCGCTCGAGGCAGTAGACGAGGTGTGAGTTGGATATTCTACCTTAGTCTTGAAGATGGTAGGATGAACCTGAGGATAAAGGAGGCCCAGACACACTTCAGGATGTTACACGACCAAATACATCCTTCACTACAAGCATCTATACCACCTACGGTCTGCTCATGCTCCAGTAATCAACACATCTAGGAGCAGTGTTTACTCTGTCCTGGGCTTTGATTGTGTGATTGAACTCAACACAGTGACCAAGGGGAATCAAGGAAACTAGTCTATAGAAAGAGGGATTACACGAGAGATTCAGGATTCAGGAAAGAGGGATTACACGAGAGATTCAGGATTCAGGAAAGAGGGATTACACGAGAGATTCAGGATTCAGGAAAGAGGGATTACTCGAGAGATTCAGGAAAATATCCCATGAGTGGAAGAACCTAGCTAGACTGTAGAGCAACGGTCTCGCTTCATGCAGTTCGGCGTCCATTCCCCGACCTTCCAAGTGGTTGGGCACCATTCCTTTCCCTCCCCCCACCCCCCATCCCACCCGTCTCATACCAAATTCTTATCCTGATCCCTTCCAAGAGCTTGATGGCTTGGCGCTTTCTCCTGATGGTCCCTTTCCCCCTTAGCGGAAAGGCAGACCCAGAAATTATATACATCATGTCAAGCGGAGATGCAGACAGGCCCAGGAGAGATTCAATCCAACAATAACGTAAAAACGTAGGAGAGAATATGCTTCAGTTTAGGTTCAACAGTCAGTGGCAAGAAGCTCAAACGAAACGCATTAAGGGAGTGGAGGAAATACAGAGATCAAAGGACAGAAGAAAACCCGGAACAGATGCACCATCTAGCAGCGAATACATGAAATATTTGGCAGAAATTACGAACTTTATACTGCCTCATTAACAAACAATCCAAAACTACTTCATCACCATCTATAAAAGAGAATATCTGTCTGTCTTTTTGTCCCAAAAGGGAGGAAGAAACAGTTCAATACCCGTCTTCCACAAAGTCTGTGGAGGTGAAATGTTCGGCCCGGAATCCGTAGACTTTAGCATGAGTTTAATCATGCATTCAGAAATTTACTTCTAAAACATCTGTTCAGATGACAGATTTCCATTTTGGACGCAACCTTTTGGCTCTGTGAGGGGAGGGGGAGAGCGTGAGAGAGCAGGGAGAGGGTGGACGGGAAAGGGCGTGTGTGTGCTGGGAGGGAGGAGATGAGGGAGAGTATTTTTTCTACCACAGATGTAGCCATTCATTTACAATGCTGGCCAGCATTGTAAATGAACATTTTCCTGTGTCCTCTGTGGACAGGGTTAGATATTTGTTATATATATGGGGGAAAAGTGTGTGTGTGTACTCACCTAGTTGTGTCTGCAGGATCGAGCATTGACTCTTGGATCCCGCCTTTCGAGCATCGGTTGTTTACAACAATGACTCCTGTCCCATTTCCCTATCATACCTGGTTTTAAAATTATGAATAGTATTTGCTTCCACAACCTGTTCCTGAAGTGCATTCCATTTCCCCACTACTCTCACACTAAAAGAAAACTTCCTAACATCTCTGTGACTCATCTGAGTCACAGTGTGTGTGTGTGTGTGTGTGTGTGTGTGTGTGTGTGTGTCTGTGTGTGTGTGTGTGTGTGTGTGTGTGTGTGTGTGTGTGTGTCTTTGTGTGTGCAGGGAGGAAGATAAGGGGGGTGGGGAAGTAGGTGTGTGTGTGGGGGGGGGAAGATATAAGATAAAGGGAGGTTGTGAGGTGTGACCCCGGGCACCGCCGGAGCCCCATCTAGTAATCTAGTAGTCATGTAAGAAGGAAAATGACGGTGAACGACCAAGTGACTAGATTATGAACCAGAGATGAACATGCAGAAAATGACAAGGAAACTTACGAGGAAATATACGGCAATTTTATGTGGAGTATTCACGACTGAGCCAGAACAGTTCTTAGTTCTAGAAGAGGACGTAACCTAGATGAGAGAATGTTAAATTTTGAGGCAACACAAGAGTCATTAAAGAGACAACTAGCATCACTAGATGAATCAAGAACCATTGGACCAGATAACGTATCATTATGTATGTTAAATGAAGTGGCACAGACCCTCAGCGTACTCTTAGCACTGATCTTCAATGACTCGATTACAAGGAGAGAGTTTCTCAGGAGAAAGAGACAAGGCATTTAACTACAGACCTGCAGTATCACTGACAAGTATCCCTTAGCAAAGTATTCGAAATAATACAGAATTAGGAATATAAGAGAGAATCAAGTATGTAAACAAACTTCAACATAGCTTTAGGGAAGTCATGCCTAACAAACCTACTAGAGTTCTATGATGAAGTAACGAAAACAAGGCGAGAAAGAGAGACGGTTGGGGAAATGTCGTTTTTATGGACTGTCTAAAAAAATACTTTACCACAGTCAAAGCCGGTCGGCTGAGCGGACAGCACGCTGGACTTGTGATCCTGTGGTCCTGGGTTCGATCCCAGGCGCCGGCGAGAAACAATGGGCAGAGTTTCTTTCACCCTATGCCCCTGTTACCTAGCAGTAAAATAGGTACCTCAGTGTTAGTCAGCTGTCACGGGCTGCTTCCTGGGGGTGGAGACCTGGTCGGGGACCGGGCCGCGAGGACACTAAAAAGCCCCGAAATCATCTCAAGATAACCTCAAGATAACCAGTCCCTCACAACAGATTACGACACACCTAGTGTACCAGGTGGGATAAAGTAGAACAGCACTAACGTTGGGTAAGGGAATACCTAACAGACAGGAGCCAGAGAGTCACATTGAGAGGGGCGGGGAAGGAATTATTAGAGGAAAGCGCCAAACCATTACGACTATATAGCACTTGGAAGCTGTCATAATAAAGATTTGAGATGGGACAAGGGGAAGGAATCTTTACACGAGACAACCGGCGACTAGATAGGTGGGGTCCACAAGCTAAAGCCAGAAAACCTGATGGCACTAACAGGTGAGTACAAGCAGGAGAGTACACACACACACACACACACACACATACACACACACACACACATACACAGTTTCACTCCAAAACTCCATACACAGTTTCAAATGTAGATATGACATAGCCCAGTAGGCTCAGGAATCTGTACATCAGTTGATTGACAGTTGAGAGGCGGGACCAAAGAGCCAGAGCTCAACCCCTGCAAACACAACTAGGTGAGTACAACTAGGTGAGTACACACACACACGCACACACGCACACACACACACACGCACACACACACACACACACACACACACACACACACACACACACACACACACACACACACACACACACACACACACACACACACACACACTCACTAATGACATTCCCAAAATTATTTGCATGATCAGTAATTTCAATTTCCCTGAAAGTCATATAACCATTCACCACCTCATCCGAAAACCTACATAATCCGCACCCAAAAAAAATCCCCCAATAAAACTCACCAAATATAACGTTCGACATCAAATCAATTTCCATCCGATCTTTACCCCGATGTGAATAAGACTTTAAGACTGAGTCGTTCCCATCCGGGCCGACGCGGACGGGCTTCCCAGTGTTGGATATCTCAACCTGACGACATAATCAACACAGTCCAAATATTGATTGCAATTTTCGCCCCCGGAGTGAACGCTGTTTCTCATTAAAAATTAATTAGACAAACACGCCTAGAGCCTAAGGGTAGGAGCAAGAGGGGAGGGGGGGAGGGGACGGAGGATAATTTGGAAAATCTTCGTTCGATTTTTCGTTCGATTTTGTCACATTTTAGGGGTCAGGATTGAGGTTTAAGAGTGCGGAGTGAGCGAGGTAATTCTTTTGTTCTCGGTCAAGTTTCGCTCACGCTGGGTAAGGGGGGGGAGGGGGGAGGGGTAGAAACAGAAAGTTGATGAGGCGTTTTTGTGTGTGTTGATTAGCGGAGCATGCGTTTAACACCATGCGATTATCGGAGCATGCGTTTAATACCGTGAGATTAGCGGAGCATGCGTTTAATACCGTGAGATTAGCGGAGCATGCGTTTAACGCCGTGAGATTAGCGGAGCATGCGTTTAACACCGTGAGATTACCGGAGCATGCGTTTAACACCGTGAGATTATCGGAGCATGCGTTTAACACCGTGAGATTATCGGAGCATGCGTTTAACACCGTGAGATTATCGGAGCATGCGTTTAACACCGTGAGATTATCGGAGCATGCGTTTAACACCGTGAGATTACTGAAACATCTGTAAGTATCATCTTCAGTTCAAGATGGTAGTTAACACTCCTTCCACTAACTATCCCTCTAAGTCCTACCATTAACTATCATCCTAAATTATTCTCGCAGCTACACCGAGGATGTAAACAGGATGATTGGAGCAAGCTCAAAGGAGGTTGTTTGCTTATGCGCTGTTTGCCTGCCCGTCCGTCATCACGGAAGCTGACAGGATGACAGACATATTACCCCCAACTCTCCCGTCAACTGCCTCTCCAGCTGACAGGCTGCCAGGGAGGGGGGCAGGGTGTTTGTGGTCAAGCACCGTTTGACAGTCGTGAATTTTAGCAACTTGTTTGATCCTCGTAACACCGAAGGGTCAAGGAGCTAACGAACGAGAAATATATATATATATATGTATATATATATATATATATATATATATATATATATATATGTATATATATATATATATACATATATATATATATATATATATATATATATATATATATATATATATATATATATATATATATATATATATGACAATGTCAGACCACGAAGGAAAATGAAACAGGAATTTCCTTAAGTACTTTCGTATATTAAATACACCTTCAGAAGGATTCCTTCTGAAGATGTATTTAATATACGAAAGTACTTAAGGAAATTCCTGTTTCATTTTCCTCCGTGGTCTGACATTGTCACATTTTTAATCACGTGTTTATTTTCGTGATATACACACACACATATATATATATATCTATATATATATATATATATATATATATATATATATATATATATATATATATATATATATATATATATATATAAATATATATATATATATATATATATATATATATATATATATATATATATATATATATATATATATATATATATATATATATATTTTGGTTAAGAACAACCTCTTTTAGTGGTCAGCCAACCCGCGTATCTGAAAAAAATAACGAAGTTTCGACGTTTCGTTAATTTGGATCGTGTTATGGCCCGAAATGTCGTTTTCTCCGTGTTCAGCTGTGTGAGGTTCGGGGTTTCGACTCGTTTTCGGATGCGTGACTGTGACTTGTACTGTCTACTCTTCTTGTAGACGCGGGGGTGTGCTGTAACTGTCATCTTGGTGACTGTCTTAACTGTCATCTGGGTGACTGTCTTAACTGTCATCTGGGTGACTGTCTTAACTGTCATCTGGGTGAGTGTCTTAACTGTCATCTGGGTGACTGTCTTAACTGTCATCTGGGTGACTGTCTTAACTGTCATCTGGGTGACTGTCTTAACTGTCATCTGGGTGACTGTCTTAACTGTCATCTGGGTGACTGTCTTAACTGTCATCTGGGTGACTGTCTTAACTGTCATCTGGGTGACTGTCTTAACTGTCATCTGGGTGACTGTCTTAACTGTCATCTTGGGTGACAATACTGTAGCCTGACTTGAAGACAGATTCCTTCCAGGAGTGAAACAAGTTCAACCCATTAGCGAAGGGTTCGAACCCCAACGCTGTAAATGCTTCACCCACGTACTACAAATACAAATAATCGCCAACAGATCCTAAACACCTAACCTAACCTAACCTATATATCCACAATATGCTATTATAACATATATTCATATATATGAGAAAATTCTCGTTTTGAATGAACAGCATGTAAAAATTTACGAATGCGTCTGTGGGGTCGAACGCTGGATGGAATGGACTTGAGTCGAGGACGGATTGCACAACGAGATACAGGAATACAGGAGATTAACATGATTCAGCGAGTTCTGAATAACATTACAGCTTATAATAGTAGATATGTACAAACATTTACGAATAAAAAACTTGAATTTGAAATACAAGCAAAATAGTGGCGTCGAGAGAACTTCCCATGACGCTAAGTGTTGTATCACTTGTATTATTATACATCACAAGTATTTTATAATTGTTTACATTTATGTAAGGCGGAGATACAGGAGAACAGTGAAGACGTAATACATCAACAAAATATAATAAGGAGAAAGCTTATTAGTCAAGATATTTAAACTTTCAAGCCTCTAAAATCTTGCTGTTCTAGGTAATTAAGCTTAAACTCGCTTAAAATCTTATCATTAAAGGTAATTAAACTTCCACTTACCTATTAATTTGAACAACACTCTACCTGTCCTTATCAGTCTTCTCGGAAAAATGACGAATATAGATGCAACCAAAAAATAGTTAATATGAATGAGAGAGAGAGAGAGAAAGAGAGAGAGAGAGAGAGAGAGAGAGAGAGAGAGAGAGAGAGAGAGAGAGAGAGAGAGAGAGAGAGAGAGAGAGAGAGAGAGAGAGAGAGAGAGAATGATGGCAGCAAATTGGTTATTTCCCTCCTCGATACAACGCAGCAACAATTTCTCGACACAATGTTCCAATAATTAGGGCCCCCATTACGCGACCCGTCTCTCGCTGGGAGTCCGGGTAAATAGGCCAGCGGGTATAGTAGGATCTGGGGCCCTGGATTGGCCTAGGTGTTATGAGGTCATGGTAAGAATGCACACTATTCCACGCCATAGATAATATGTTTAGAGCGCGAATATATTGCCGTGAACATTTGGTATTTTCGTTAAATTAGGTTCGGTTTGGATGAGATAGGATAGGTTAGGATAGGTAGGGTTAGGTATGGTCAGGTGTGGTATGGTTAGGTAAGGTTAGGTTACATAAGGTTAGGTGAGGTCAAGTTTGGTAAAGTTAGCTTTGGTTAGGTTAAGTAAGGTAAGGTTAGATTAAGAATGAGTAGGATAAATAAGGTTCGGTTAGGTAAGGTTAGGTTAGGTTAGGTTAGGTTAGGTAAGGTTAGGTTAGGTTAGGTTAGGTTAGGTTAGGGTTGTTTCAAGAACAGTAATGACGCAACCATGTATGTCCCTTTGCCAGGGCCAATAGTCCCTACTTTCCACAAGAGGGGCTAGTCTCTACTCCCTACAAGAGGGACTAGTCTCTACTCCCAACAAGAGGGGCTAGTCCCTACTCCCTACAAGAGGGGCTAGTCCCTACTCCCTACAAGAGGGGCTAGTCCCTACTCCCTACAAGAGGGGCTAGTCCCTACTCCCTACAAGAGGGGCTAGTCCCTACTCCCTACAAGAGGGGCTAGTCTCTACTCCGTACAAGAGGGGCTAGTCCCTACTCCCTACAAGAGGGGCTAGTCCCTACTCCCTACAAGAGGGGCTAGTCCCTACTCCCTACAAGAGGGGCTAGTCCCTACTCCCTACAAGAGGGGCTAGTCTCTACTCCGTACAAGAGGGGCTAGTCCCTACTCCCTACAAGAGGGGCTAGTCCCTACTCCCTACAAGAGGGGCTAGTCTCTACTCCCTACAAGAGGGGCTAGTCTCTACTCCCTACAAGAGGGGCTAGTCCCTACTCCCTACAAGAGCGGTTAGTGCCTACTCCCTACAAGAGGGGCTAGTCCCTACTCCCTACAAGAGGGGCTAGTCTCTACTCCCTACAAGAGGGGCTAGTCCCTACTCCCTACAAGAGGGGCTAGTCCCTACTCCCTACAAGAGGGGCTAGTCTCTACTCCCTACAAGAGGGGCTAGTCTCTACTCCCTACAAGAGGGGCTAGTCCCTACTCCCTACAAGAGGGGCTAGTGCCTACTCCCTACAAGAGGGGCTAGTCCCTACTCCCTACAAGAGGGGCTAGTCCCTACTCCCTACAAGAGGGGCTAGTCTCTACTCCCTACAAGAGGGGCTAGTCTCTACTCCCTACAAGAGGGAGCACACGAACCTTTACTTGAGACTCAACAGGTATGAAACACAATGATAATTTCAGTGACCGTGAGAATCTTTTCATGAACCCCCCCCCCCCCCCCCCTACTAAATTGGTTCGTGTGAGCCTATTTATGCGGCAAAGTTGTTCGAATACAATACGTTATGTATCACATCTATTGGTATATATATATACCCCTTTGTTATGTATATCTGCTTCCGAACACCCCTGTTATTTCGTAAGTCTGTTCTCGATCATCTGCTTTAGGTTCGTAATTCTGTTCGAATACATCGGGTTCCAGCTAGTTTGTATGTGAGGAAAGATACATATGTATGTGTGAATATGTGTGTGTATGTCTGAGCATGAGTGAACCCCGTATGAGCCAGCTTACACAAGCCAGGAGTCGTATTAATTCGCTCGTACACATACGACTACACATACGACTACACATACACATACGTACTACACATAAGACACGCTTGAACTTATTCCTACTCTCCAAGACACATTTGAACTTATTTTTTTGTAACAAAACATTCTTTTGTCAAAAATTGAGTTAACACGCACATATGTATATATATATATATATATATATATATATATATATATATATATATATATATATATATATATATATATATATATATATATATATATATATATACTGCTGCACCACTGGACAACCACACCACAAAAATCAGACGACAGATTTTTCAACTGATTCAACCCTTTACCTGTATACATTTCGGTTTGATGGTCAGCTCCTTCAACAAGTCCAGGTATCAACTACAGAATATACTGTATCACATGGTCAACCTGAATGGGGGACAGGAGAGAGAGAGAGAGAGAGAGAGAGAGAGAGAGAGAGAGAGAGAGAGAGAGAGAGAGAGAGAGAGAGAGAGAGAGAGAGAGAGAGAGAGAGAGAGGGAGAGAGAGAGAGAGGGAGAGAGAGAGAGAGAGAGAGAGAGAGAGAGAGAGAGAGAGAGAGAGAGAGAGAGAGAGAGAGAGAGAGAGAGAGAGAGAGAGAGAGAGAGAGAGAGAGAGAGAGAGAGAGAGAGAGAGAGAGAGAGAGAGAGAGAGAAATGAGATTTAAATAAAGATCCTTCCTAATGAAAAACAAGATATAGGGACAGGCTCCGGATGAGCTGAGGAAGGATAACAGCTCATGCTTGCAGCTTCACTGTGTACTTCAACTGACAGCCTTAATATGAATCTTAGTCTTTGTTTAAAACAAAAATGAATGATTGAATATATGGATAAATTTTATGAAGATTAAAATCACGTTTACTCGAATGACAAAGCCGCCATTTTCATTCCAAACTTGTAAACCAAAAAAGGTAACTAATTATTAGTAAATAATTATATTACGTTCCATTAGAGCTTGTCACTTAACGTCAAATAAAAATATTATTTGAGTAGAGATAATGAATGGACTTCATTACCAATAAATTACATTTCATTACTTGTGGTTTGCTTAAGATGAAGAAAAAGAGAACTTCTTATCTCCCTTTCCTTCCCTACTTGGGCTGGAGGGTCGGCGTTCAATCCCCGACCGTCCAAGGGGTTGGGCACCATTCCTTTCCCACCCGTCCCATCCCAAATCTCTATTCTGATCCCTTCCCGGTGCTAAATAGTCGTGATAGCTTGGCGCTTTCCCCTGATAATTCCCCCCTCCCTTCCCTCTTTCCTACCCTTATGCGTCTTTCTTCCTTCTGTTCACCCTATTCCTCTTCTATTCCCTTCGCCTCATCGACTTTCTTCCCTATTTCTTTCTCTGCCGTTCGCTTCTCCACCACACTACACTAGTCATTCTTCCCCCTTCCAGATCTCTTCTTTCCCCCCATTATTCCCTCCTTTTCCTTTCTCCCTTCCCTTCTCCTTTCCTTCTCCCCCTTCCCTTCTCCTCCCCTCCCTCCTCCAACACAAAGTTACCGGAACTAAGCACCTTAAATTCGTCTGATATTATCTGATCAACAATATTTTTTTTATCTGTTGTCATCTCAGATCCAAAGGGTTCGAATCTCTCTCCTCCGGTTCTCTGACAAAGGCAAGTTTTGATGTCAGGATATTTTTTTTTAATTTTTGTTAATTTTCATATTCATTTAGATTAAGCTTGATTTAATTCTGGTATGAGCTATAATTAATATCTCGATTAAAGATATTAATATTGTGCAATTTTTCAGAATTGATCACGTTTGAAATTTGTTGATTCCTTTTTATTCATTTACACGAAGTTATGATTCAAAAATTACAGCTCACCCTGGGAAAAAAAAAAGTTTCTTGCTCATTGCAAAATTATCGCTCATTAATTTTTGCTATGTCCAGTTAGGTCCGAGGCGTTAGTCTAGTTTAAGCCAATCACGTGTCGAGTCAATAATAATTCATGTCTCAGATAGGAAGCCTTTGCATATATTCACTTTAGGCTCGTACCGAAGTCCAGCCCATGATTGATCTACTGACCCTCCCCAGGATGTAACCCCACAACAGTTGCCTGACTCCCTGCTACCTATTTACTGCTAGGTGAACAGTTGCATTAGATGAAAGAAAATGTGTGCAATCATCCCAACCATACCCTGTGGAAGATCGTTTACATATATCAGAAACAGGATGGGTCCGAGTACAGAGCCCTGTGGGACTCCGCTGGTGACATCTCGCCACTCTGATGCCTCCCCCCTCACAGTTCCTCGCTGTTTCCTGTTGCTTAGATACTCCCTTATCCACTGGAGCACCTTACCTTTTACTCCTGCCTGTTGCTCCAACTTTTGTACCAGCCTTTTATGGGGTACTGTGTCAAAGGCTTTCTGACAGTCCAGGAAAAAGCAGTCTGACCATCCTTCTCTTTCTTGCCAAATTTTTGTTGCTTGGTCATAGAATTTTATTAAATCTGTGAGGCACGATTTACCATCACTGAACCCATGCTGGTGGTGCGTTAGAAAGATATTTCCCTGAAGATGCTCAACGAGCCTGTGTGTGTGTGTGTGTGTGTGTGTGTGTGTGTGTGTGTGTGTGTGTGTGTGTGTGTGTGTGTGTGTGTGTGTGTGTGTGTGTGTGTGGTGTGTGTGTGTGTGTGTGTGTGTGTGTGTGTGTGTGTGTGTGTTTACACGCGTGTGTACATAAACACAGGTACACATACATTGACACAGGTACACACACACATACACAAATTAAGTTTCACAGTACAAAGTAAAATAAAAACGCATAAGGACTGTGCATAAATACATACACATATACTGAGAGATACAGAGATATGGACAAAATAGTAATTGACGTGTATCCCTGAGACTGGTACGTGAAGACAATACTGCCCCTCTCCCTGCTCTCCCTCTCCCTCTCTCTCTCCTTCTCCCTCTCCCTCTCCCTCTCCCTCTCTCCCTCTCCCTCCTCTCCCTCTCTCCATCAGAGCCCATCTGCCGCTGAGAGACAGCAGCCAGAGAAACACCTGACACTCTAACGTCTCGCAAAACCGCTTATATTGATTATCTGAAAGCCAATTTCCCCTTCCTTTCCCCTCTCTATGCTTTCACTATAGCAGCAAGTCGTTCTCCCCTCACCCGTGTTGTGGGCTGGTGTGAGGGGCCTCGCCCGCTGCCTGCCGTTGAGGCTTGTTTGAATTCAAATTACAAAAATGCGCGCCATACCAACGGCTTCAATGCCAGAGCGTTCTATTAAAACGTTTCGCTCGCAGAGGGTAATACCCCTTCGGGCGTCGCTACCGAGATGTTAAAACCGTCTGCTACGCCCCTCACCACGGAAGCTTTCAAACCACACGTGATATTTTTGTCCGCCGATTAAATAGAGTAAACACGGGTAGAATGGGCACCCTGTGCGCCGTGCCGATGTGGGCAAATAACGGGCGGGAAGGTGCGGCCAGCGCCCAAAAGATGCCCTCGACTCCATCTTTACTTTGTCCGGGAAGAAACCGGTTTCATAATTTTTACTTAAATCAAATGGCAGTTTTCTTGGCGAGTCCGGATGCGACTAGCTTCATAGTAGGGGAGGAAGAGGTATTTTTATATATCTTCTTCTGCTTCTTCCTCTCTCTCTCTCTCTCTCTCTCTCTCTCTCTCTCTCTCTCTCTCTCTCTCTCTCTCTCTCTCTCTCTCTCTCTCTCTCTCTCTCTCTCTCTGTCTCTCAAGAGATTAGATTAGCCTCAAGATTTTTTTCAATACAGGCATCAAATCTATAATATTATTTTACTGCTCCATTTGGAGTGTAAATGCCCACTTGAGTCCGCAATGTTAAAACCTTTGAGAACATATATTTCCATTTGCCAATGATTACACTTCACCAAGATAAATATATCTCAAAATATATCCATTGCTGTCAGAAGATATCAACAGTTTTATTGTACACTTGCCAGTGGCTGGAATACATGGGATTTATATCACCTATATGCAATGAAATATCAATGGACATAATTTTTTGTATATATTTAAACCAGCTTAGGTATATATACCGCAGTGTGCTCCTACCCCCTATTCTACACAAGGGATTGCGAGGTATGAGGTCAAGAGATAGCTGTAAATTTATCTAATATCCTTATCTTCTAGGATGATTAGTCATGTGTGGAACTAGAAGAAAACATTAGATGCGAGTCTAGTCGACCAGCATAATTCACAGCTGTATATTCATACACCCATACACTCTGACATACCAATGAATACACAATTGTATGTTCATTGATACTTAACAGTACAAGTGAACAAATATGACAATCAAACCCAGCCACGGTTGTTCACGGGAACTATGTATTCACCTAGTTATATTCACCTAGTTGTGCTTGCGGGGGTTGAGCTCTGCTCTTTCGGCCTGCCTCTCAACTGTCAATTAACTGTTACTAACTACTTACTAACTACTATTTTTTTTTCCACACAGGCGCATACACCCCCAGGAAGCAGCCCGTAGCCGCTGTCTAACTCCCAGGTACCTATTTACTGTTAGGTAACAGGTACATCAGGGTTAATGAAACTCTGCCCCATCTGTTTTCACCGGCTGCGGAGATCGATCCCCGGTCCCTAGATCCACGAATCTAGAGCGTTGTCCACTCAGCCACCGGCCCCCACATATGAACCTGGACATATGTTTGTAGAGCTCCGCATCCCTTTGGCAGAATCTGTTTTGCATTTCCAAGTTATAATCCTTGTAGGGAGTCTATGACAGACTAAAGTGACAAACTGGCCAATCAAGGTCACGAGTTCGATCCCCGGACGGAACAAGGACTGTTGGGCACCTTTCGTTAATTCTAATTAAGCCCCTGTTCATCCAGTCGAAATTAGAGACCTATTTATCAATCGTCTAGGGGTACAGTGCTTTAGGGAAAATTGTGTAGTAAAGCTTAATTCTTGGGTTTAATTGATCATAAAAGCTCTTTCTAACTATCTTTTCGTAACGAACTTCTCCGAACTATCTTTTCGTAACGAACTTCTCCGAACTATCTTTTCGTAACGAATTTCTTTGAACTATCTTTTCGTAAACTCTTCATAACTAACTTTCTTAGCTAACTTTTCATGCTAAATTTTTCCTTCCTATCCTGGACTAGTTTTAATTACTGAGGCAAACCCATATATTCTAGGCCTAATATAGTATACATGGCCTAATATAGTATATATATATATAGTATATAAGTATTTTATTGGGCCTGTAATACGCTAAATTATGCACAATACACATCTGGCTGTTTCTTTTAGTTATTTTATTTTTTGTTTCTTGTTTCCTTAGAAGTTTACACTTTATAAACATTCGAAATGTGGAGAAAATATTAATTTCTTAACTTGCGTTAATTGTATAGTTGAGTAAAGTAAAGTTGGGTATGGAATGTTAGGGCAAAGAAGAGACAAAGAAGATAAGTTACTTACAACAAGTTAAGTACAGAAAGTAACATATAAAAAGATAAGTACAAAAAGTTACGTACAAAAGTTGCGTATGGAAGTTAGAGAAAGTCACTTATGGGAAGTTGAAGAAAGTTACACATGGAAAGTTATAGAAGGTTACACATGTGAAATTGCATACAAAAAGTTGCTTATGGGAAGTTATGTACTGAAACATAATTAAAGAAAATATTCCATATCATTTAAACTAATCCTTTGACTAAAATTTTCTTTTTACTTTAGGGATCATGCACAAAAAGATTTAGTTTCTAAAATTAAACAAAAAAT
>NC_091231.1:11963644-12002184 GCF_040958095.1 Procambarus clarkii | reverse complement strand
TGTATGACAGTCAGGAATTGTACTTATTTACACTTAGTATTAAATTGTACTGTCAAATATATTGTGAATATTTGAGTTTACTTGAGTATATGTGAAGTTAGCACTATACACATATATACGCTCGCGCGTACACCATATATCTCACAGCACCGCTCCTGTGCCAGGTAAGTCCACTACGGGCTCACCATAGCCCGTGCTACTTGGAACTTGTTCCGAGTAGCTGAGTCTATAACAACAACCATATATCTCAACACGCAAGCTCACACCAGGACCAACACATGGAATATGAACACATCATGTGTAATGTGTACATGGAATATGTTTGTCCATATGTTATTTCCATATAACATATTGTCTTGAGTATTTTGCTGCTTCTTCAGGATATGTTCGTCCAAGCAGCGACCGATCCCCAAACATTCGTTCGTCAATTTAACTTACTATGTAAACCAAAGCAGTATTTTTTCAATAAAAGTAACGTTAATGTGCACACAGATCACACTAACGTGATGCATCAAATGAACAAATCCACAAGGGCCGTGACGAGGATTCGAACCTGCGTCCGGGAGCATCCCAGACACTGCCTTAATCGACTGAGCTACGACAGGGTAAAAGGGTTAAAACCGAAGTTCTACTGAACTTCGGTTACTGATCCAGTAAGTTCAGTAGAACTTCGGTTTCAACTCTTTTTACCCTGTCGTAGCTCAGTCGATTAAGGCAGTGTCTGGGTTGCTCCCGGACGCAGGTTCGAATCCTCGTCACGGCCCTTGTGGATTTGTTCATTTAACGTTAATGTGTATTATAATTTGGTGTCTGGTTAGACCTGGGATAGGTTAGATTAGGTGATTTGGTTCTGCTGGCAATTATCTGCATTTGAGGTACGTTGATGACATATTTAGAGAGATAAGATTCGAACACAAGGGGGGAGAGAGCGAAGCACTGTTCGAGAAAAGTTCGAACGTTGCTATTTGTTTTGCGTGTTGGCCAGGGTTTTGGTGGCAGGATTATCGAGCAATTTCTCCGTTGTTTTTGAGGATGGGTTGCTGTGGCAGCCCATCCTCGCATACAAAGATCCAAGCTCGTTAATCCAGCCGCCAAACCCGCCGTTTATGAATGAAAAGCGGTTTACACATGACTCACAACTGATGATGTCCGAACACTTCCGGAACAAGTGCTTCACTCACGTCCTCTGTTCGAACCACAATTCTATAAATGCTTCACCCACGTAATTCAAATACAAATAAGCGCCAACATAACCTTAACACCTAACCTAACCTAACCTAACCTAACCTAACCTAACCTAACCTAACCTAACCTAACCTACGCCTAACCTAACCTAACCTAACCTAACCTAACCTAACCTAACCTAACCTAACCTAACCTACGCCTAACCTAACCTAACCTAACCTAACCTAACCTAACCTAACCTAACCTAACCTAACCTACGCCTAACCTAACCTAACCTAACCTAACCTAACCTAACCTAACCTAACCTAACCTACGCCTAACCTAACCTAACCTAACCTAACCTAACCTAACCTAACCTAACCTACGCCTAACCTAACCTAACCTAACCTAACCTAACCTAACCTACGCCTAACCTACGCCTAACCTAACCTAACCTAACCTAACCTAACCTACGCCTAACCTAACCTAACCTAACCTAACCTAACCTAACCTAACCTACGCCTAACTATACAGTTTTTATGTATAATATTATTAATTTATATATGAGAACAAACCAATGTTTAATACACAGTATGTAAAAATTGATGAATGCGTCTGGGGAGGACGGCCGCTGCTTTAACCAGCCTAGTGTGAGGACGACCGCTGCTTTAACCAGCCTAGTGTGAGGACGGCCGCTGCTTTAACCAGCCTAGTGTGAGGACGGCCGCTACTTTAACCAGCCTAGTGTGAGGACGGCCGCTACTTTAACCAGCCTAGTGTGAGGACGGCCGCTGCTTTAACCAGCCTAGTGTGAGGACGGCCGCAGCTTTAACCAGCCTAGTGTGAGGACGGGTCAGTGGACACCATTAATGTTTCCCAGGTATAACAATGAGACAGTGAGGTCGACACAAGTACCCAGACCTCACACCTCACACGTTACAACTTGATAAAACTTTCCACCCGAGGATAACAAATTCTGAAGCTTTAGTGAAAATAATACCATCTCAATATTGACGTCGGAATAATGGCTATCGACATCGAATCACCAGGTACGTTAAATCCGGACGTTTCTAGGTAGGTAACACCGCTTCAGATCTGACGTTGAAGTGGCCAAAACAGGTTGGGCAGCATTTACATTTTCATCCTCCCCCCCAAAATCCTCCCTCCAAACTCCATAACAGCATTTAGTCTCCTTGGCGGTGACCCTCAAAGAAAACTTGGAGCCTGTTTATCCACCTCCCTCAAGCCTTCAATCTCTCCTGAGACGCGTATGGGGCTATTAGATCAGGCTTTGCATAATGACGGTACCCACATGGAGGACCTTCAAAGTGGGTGGTAGAATACCCCTCCTCCCCCCCGCCCCCAGGCTCGTCATTGACACGAGTGCATTTCATTCTCTTCTCCGAGGTTATGGGACCCCCCCACAAAGGCACCAGAAGTGGCATTACCACCCTGACAGCATGTGTTCGAATCCTGTAAAAACCCATAGAAGAGGAAAGAGAGTGATATATATATATATATACGTTTATAAAAAAAATTAAAACCTAGAAGGGGTACCACCTCTGATGCAAGTGTACATATATATATATATATATATATATATATATATATATATATATATATATATATATATATATATATATATATATATATAATATTTTTTTTTTTTTTTTTTTTTTACGTGTATTTAAACTGTTAATCAGTTGAGGTCGGTGGTCAAGGGTCATCATGTGGGGGCATCGTCCTAATCAGAGCGTTATTGCGGTGCCAATTAAAATGAATCATAGGGGGAGAGACTGGCGGTGTTCCACTCCAATTATTACCTTACATCTCTCTCTCAAAAATGGTTTTGGTATCCAGTGATCAGACCAGTTTGTGGAGGGGGGGGGGGCTAGTGGAGGCGGGGGGGGGGGAGGGATAGTTCGTGTGTTCCAGGTGATTTTAGAGGTCATTGTGGCTTGCTAGTTTGGTGGCGCTTGTGTCCTTTTGTATCCGAGCATTAGTTTAGAATTGTTTGTAAATTTCTGCCTGTGGGTTGTGTGTGTGTGTGTGTGTGTGAGTGTGTGTGTGAGTGTGAGTGTGTGTGTGTGTGTGTGTGTGTGTGTGTGTGTGTGTGTGTGTGTGTGTGTGTGAGTGTGTGTGTGAGTGTGTGTGTGTGTGTGTGTGTGTGTGTGTGTGTGTGTGTGTGTGTGTGTGTGAGTGTGAGTGTGTGTGTGTGTGTGTGTGTGAGTGTGAGTGTGAGTGTGAGTGTGTGTGTGTGTGTGTGTGTGAGTGTGAGTGTGAGTGTGAGTGTGTGTGTGTGTGTGTGTGAGTGTGTGTGTGTGTGTGTGAGTGTGTGTGTGAGTGTGAGTGTGAGTGTGAGTGTGTGTGTGTGTGTGTGTGTGAGTGTGTGTGTGTGTGTGTGAGTGTGTGTGTGTGTGTGTGTGAGTGTGAGTGTGTGTGTGAGTGTGAGTGTGAGTGTGAGTGTGTGTGTGAGTGTGTGTGTGAGTGTGTGTGTGTGAGTGTGAGTGTGAGTGTGTGTGTGTGTGTGTGTGTACTCACCTAGTTGTACTCACCTAGTTGTGTCTGCAGGATCGAGCATTGACTCTTGGATCCCGCCTTTCGAGCATCGGTTGTTTACAGCAATGACTCCTGTCCTATTTCCCTATCATACCTGGTTTTAAAATTATGAATAGTATTTGCTTCCACAACCTGTTCCTGAAGTGCATTCCATTTCCCCACTACTCTCACGCTAAAAGAAAACTTCCTAACTGTGTGTGTGTGTGTGTGTGTGTGTGTATGTGTGTGAGAAAAATGAAAGTGCCTCAGTAGTGACCTTCGGGGCGAGGCTGTAGGCTGCATCACGCCCCTATCCACCTTCCTGGGTACATGCACGGGCAGTAATGTGATATGAGATCTAATTCAGCTGTGCAATACTCTCCACGACACGTCATTTGCAGAGGCAACCCGTAAAGCAGAACGGGACGACAATGTGCAACACAGGCACTGTGGACCAATGGGGAGGGGGGAGGAGGGAGAGGGAGAAGGAGGATGGGGGAGAAGAGTGTGAGAGGAAATATGAATAGAGAGGGGGTGGAATGGGTCGTGGGGAAGGTGCTTGGGTAATGTCTAAGAAAGCGGTGGGAAGGAAGAAGATTAAGGCAAATGCTGGAGATGAAATGAACGGGAATGAGTTGTTTGAGAGAGAGAGAGGGAGAGAGAGGGAGAGAGAGAGAGAGAGAGAGAGAGAGAGAGAGAGAGAGAGAGAGAGAGAGAGAGAGAGAGAGAGAGAGAGAGAGAGAGAGAGAGAGAGAGAGAGAGAGACAGACAGACAGAGGAAGAGAGAGAGAGAGAGAGAGAGAGAGAGAGAGAGAGAGAGAGAGAGAGAGAGAGAGAGAGAGAGAGAGAGAGAGAGAGAGAGAGAGAGAGAGAGAGAGAGAGAGAGAGAGAGACAGAGCTGCCTTGAGACTCTCTTCCACTCCAGTACCCAACGATCTGCATTTTATCATCTCAAAAGATATACGCGGCCATCAATATTTCCTGGGACAAGCAGGAAATTGGTCAGGCACATTATATATACAATAATACATTTATAACGGCACTGTTATGTATATCGTAATCGTACTGTGATTAAAGAAATTATTGCAAGGGCTTCATTCCTCCAACATTTGGAATGACGGGTCTCAGGAGATGGAACACGATCCTGGATTTTTTTTAGGGGGCAAGCATTGCTAGGCAAGTACAGAGACACACACACACACACAAGTTAGGTGAGAAGGTGCTGGAGGCCAAGACCGTCAGTAGTTTCAAAGCGTTATATGACAAAGAGTGCTGGGAAGACGGGACACCACGAGCGTAGCTCTCATCCTGTAACCAAACTTAGGTAATTACACACACACACACACAGACACACACACACACACACACACACACACACACACACACACACACACACACACACACACACACACACACACACAACTCAAGATCTACCACCAGAGACACACATCAGCAGAATAATAATGGCGGCATCTGCCATACAGGCAAACATCCAGAGAAAACGAAACATAAACAAAATGGGAAACTAAACAAAACCAGAACCCCCCACCCGACCCCCCCCCCGACCCCCCCCCCCCCCCACCCCCCGACACCCCCCCCCAAAAAAAAATATATATACAACAAGTCCCAACATATAACTTACAACATATATGCAACAACATATAAGCAACCCACAAAGATGCCAGAAAGGACGCTTTCACTCCAAGAGACATAGATAAGTCGAATGGGACTAAATAAGACACTTGTCGAATGAACTAATGGTTGAAAAGACAAAGGGGAAGAGGCTTTAGAGCAGACGGGGGGGGGGAGGCTTTAGAGCAGACGGGGGGAAGAGGCTTTAGAGCAGACGGGGGGGGGAGGCTTTAGAGCAGTCGGGGGGAAGAGGCTTTAGAGCAGACGGGGGGGGGAGGCTTTAGAGCAGACGGGGGGGGGGAGGCTTTAGAGCAGACGGGGGGAGAGGCTTTAGAGCAGACGGGGGGGGGAGGCTTTAGAGCAGACGGGGGGAAGAGGCTTTAGAGCAGACGGGGGGAAGAGGCTTTAGAGCAGACGGGGGGGGGGAGGCTTTAGAGCAGACGGGGGGAAGAGGCTTTAGAGCAGACGGGGGGGAAGAGACTTTAGAGCAGACGGGGGGAAGAGGCTTTAGAGCAGACGGGGGGGGAGGCTTTAGAGCAGACGGGGGGAAGAGGCTTTAGAGCAGACGGGGGGGGGGGGCTTTAGAGCAGACGGGGGGAAGAGGCTTTAGAGCAGACGGGGGGGAAGAGACTTTAGAGCAGACGGGGGGAAGAGGCTTTAGAGCAGACGGGGGGGGGGAGGCTTTAGAGCAGACGGGGGGAAGAGGCTTTAGAGCAGACGGGGGGAAGAGGCTTTAGAGCAGACGGAGGGGAGAGGCTTTAGAGCAGACGGGGGGAAGAGACTTTAGAGCAGACGGGGGGAAGAGACTTTAGAGCAGACGGGGGGAAGAGACTTTAGAGCAGACGGGGGGAAGAGACTTTAGAGCAGACGGGGGGGAAGAGACTTTAGAGCAGACGGAGGGGAGAGGCTTTAGAGCAGACGGGGGGAAGAGACTTTAGAGCAGACGGGGGGAAGAGGCTTTAGAGCAGACGGGGGGAAGAGACTTTAGAGCAGACGGGGGGAAGAGACTTTAGAGCAGACGGGGGGGAAGAGACTTTAGAGCAGACGGGGGGAAGAGGCTTTAGAGCAGACGGGGGGAAGAAACTTTAGAGCAGACGGGGGGGGGAAGAGACTTTAGAGCAGATGCTCGACGCCTGTAAACTCACACAGGTGAGTCCACGCAGACATTTACACATGCCTAAGGGTCCCTCAGGAGTGCAATGTAGTGATGTTAATTATTCCGAGTACAGGGGGCGCGCGTTGAGCAGACAGCGCCCTCCAGTCTCGCCTCACACCAGAATAACTGATGTTAACCACTCAGGAAAGGCCAATTATAGTGAAATCTAATTGGAGTATAATCCTTGCATTGTGTAATTAGGGTATAATCACTGTATTGTCTAACTGGGGTATGTCATCACTGTATACTCTAATTGGGGTATACTCACTGCATAATCTAATAGGGGGGTATACTCACTGCATAATCTAATAGGGGGGTATACTCACTGCATATTCTAATAGGGGGTATACTCACTGCATAGTCTAATAGGGGGTATACTCACTGCATAATTTAATAGGGGTATACTCACTGCATAATCTAATAGGGGGTATACTCACTGCATAATCTAATAGGGGTATACTCACTGCATAATCTAATAGGGGGTATACTCACTGCATAATCTAAAAAAATGGTTACTTGACTTTAAACCTGAGAAGTGTAATGTTATGAAGGGTGAAAGAGGAAGAATCCCTACGGGAATTGCACAGGAGAGAGGAACGTTATCCTATATTATATTAAGGGTCTTGAGCCAAGCATTTATATGAATCTATTTACGAAACCTCTGCATCTTTCAACAATCATAGCGGCTTAGTTTACATTTGTTAAACGACAAACATTTGTTAAGTTCCTGTTTCAGAGCTCGTAAACTGTTTACGAGATTCGTTCGGTACGAAACAGACGTTTCGATCTTGGATGGATCGAAACGTCCATTTCTTTATTTTCTCATTTGTGAGTTGATGTCTAATTTTCAGTCCCCCGTTAATATGACTTTTTGCCTGCATGGCGCAGTGGTCTTCGTGTTCTTGTTGACATATTTATTTTACGGAAAAAATACTGCTCAAAGTTGACCAGAACGAAAGAATGTTTAAAGGAATTACTTTTAGGCTCTTGAAGACATAGTCTCGATACGCGTTGGGTCAGGTTAGGTTAAGTTAGGTTAGGTTAAATACGGGTTAGGTTAGGAGAGTTTAGGTTAGGTTAGGTAAAATACGGGTTGAGTTAGGTTAGGTTAGGTTAGGTTAGGTTAAATACGGATGGGTTAGGTTAGGTTAGATACGGGTTGGGTTAGGTTAGGTTAGGTTAAATACGGGTTGAGTCAGGTTAGTTTAGGTTAAGTTAGGTTAGATACGGGTTGAGTCAGGTTAGATTCGGATTAGGGAGAAGGATCTTACCTGTATTTAGGTAAAGTTGAACGGATCTCACCCCAGAGTCACTACCAGATATTCAGCCCACGTTCTCGAGAGTTCCCAACGTCACTAAATTGATGTACTAAGTTGCCCGAACCTAACCTAACCGAGCACCCAAGACTAGAAAACGAAACACTACGTCAATTTGGCTAGCGGCTGTGATGTTTATGTTCAGCAGGTTTTGGGCCGTAGAGGATTTGTAACTACATACCCGGTCGGCCGAGCGAACAGCACGCTGGACTTGTAATCCTGTGGTCCTGGGTTCGATCCCAGGCGCCAGCGAGAAACAATGGGCAAAGTTTCTTTCATTCTAAGCCCCTGTTACCTAGCAGTAAAATAGGTACCTGGGTATTAGTCAGCTGTCACGGGCTGCTTCCTGGGGGTGGAGGTCAGGTCGAGGACCGGGCCGCGGGGACACTAAAGCCCCGAAATCATCTCAAGATAACCTCAAGAACCCAAACAATCCTCTATAGCTAATTAAGGCCAATGAAAACGTCCATTTTACTGTGATTTTGGTGTTTACTAATAAGTCGTATATTTAACGTTCTCTCACCTAATAGGCAGCGTTTTTTTTTACAATATGGTAACGTTACAAATCCAACCTACTATGAAAAGTAACGGCTATAAAAATATATACACGTTTTCTATGCAATGGGACTCGGTAGGTTAGGTGGGTTGCTTGGGTTCATACGTCTTTGGTTAGGAGGTTGAGTTTCTTACGGAGTGGCCAATCAAGAGAACGGACATCTCAATCACCCAACGGCGTGCTACCAAAGCCACCAGCGATGGTTGGTAAGGTAATTACCAGAAGAAATCACTCAGCTGTACGGCAAAGTAGCACTTGGAAAGGATATGAAACAGACTAAGTGCTGCAATCTCAGGAGAAAAACACTTGGAAAAGATACGAGGATGAGGATTTAAGAAATGAGGGAAGGGGTGGAAAGGGGAAGGAATAGTGCCCAACCACTCGAACGCTCGGGGATTGAACACCGACCTGCAAGAAACAGAAGAAACTAGACCGTTGCTCTACCCTCCAGCCCAAGTAGACCCATAAATGATTTCCATGACTCTAAGCTCTTCCTAATAGAGTTATTAATCTGAGACCTCCGTGTCTCAGGGGCCCGGTCGCCCCAGATGGAGATTTTCCTCCAGTGATCAATTGGTAATTTCAGTTTCATGTGTCGATGGTGGTAATCAGTTTGAAGGAGACTGCTGGAACCTTCAATGGGGGGGATTATGTCTGTCACACCTATACTGAGAGGGCGATGATGGGGGGGTGGAATGGGGGGGCAGGAGGGTTGTATGGGGGGGAAGGGAAGGCATTAAGGGAGTGGAAGAGGGGGTGGGAAGGAAGGAAGGTGTAGGGAAGGGAAAGAGGGGAGGAGGAAAATATTGGTGAGGAGAGAAGTTACTGATGATCTGAAGACATTTCACTCTCTCTCTCTCTCTCTCTCTCTCTCTCTCTCTCTCTCTCTCTCTCTCTCTCTCTCTCTCTCTCTCTCTCTCTCTCTCTCTCTCTCTCTCTCTTAGCTTGTCTGTCTCCTGGTCTGACTGTTCGTCTCCTTGTGTGTACCCTTATCTGATTGTCCGTCTTATTGTCTATTTAACTGTCTAATTGTGTGTCTGTCTGTTCCCTCTGTCTGTAACCTGGCCCGTCTAATCCACGCCACGAACACGTCAACACCTCAAGAACATATGATTTTGGGAAATTGCCAAAAAAAAAAGACCAAGTCGTATAAATGTCTACCTTACACTTGAAACAATCAAATGATCTCCCCCTACACCTGTTGAAATAAATCAAGTGATCCCATGTCTATTACGAAACAATCAAGTGATCCGGAACATTGTCCAGGTACAAAGTAAACTCTTAGTGAATGTACACTGAGATGTGTAGTATACCACTCAGTGTACTGTACAGTGTACTATACAGTGTACAATGTACTCCCTTAATGGGAGTACTTTTGTATATTTGTTAAGTCCATGAACGTGTCTGAGAACTTGCGATAATTCGTTCAAAAAGAAAAAAAAATAGTTGATAACGAGGAAAAAACACAGAAAAATGTTATCGTTATCCACCAATGAAACCAATTGCTTCTGCAGCATGACAATCAGGGGGTCAAGGTCAAACATAGGTCCAGTGCAGAACACCAATACATCACAATCGATAATTACAAATAACGATTATGTATTAATACAACGAACGCATGAGAATAAAGAACTCGACTTAACAAAAAAACTCACAAATAAAGCACAAGTAAAAACATCTCCACGCCATAATAGTGAGTATTGTAGTCGCACAAATAAAAATAATTGTTTTCCCCTGGCCCCTGAGCCGACCACCGCTGGCAATGGCCGCCGCTCGGCAATTCTTTGATAGAACAAGAGAATTACGAGAAGGTAAAATTGAAAGTGTGATTGCTCCGGAATGATGCTGTCATATCCACGGGCATCATTTGTCATCTGGTGGTTTGTGAGGGCGAGTCGGCGGCCGGTGGCAAGATGGTGCATTTGCTCGCTGAGTGGCCATCATGGTTTGGAAGTGGGGGAGGGAGGGGGTGCTTATGCTCGCTAAGTGGCTATTATTAAGGGGAAGGGGGGGTGTTTATGCTCGCTAAGTGGCCATTATTAGGGGGAAGGGGCGTGTTTATACTCGCTAAGTGGCTATTATTAGGGGGGAGGGGGCGTGTTTATGCTCGCTAAGTGGCCATTATTAGGGGAGGGAGGGGGTGTTTATGCTCGCTAAGTGGCCATTATTAGGGGGGGGGCGTGTTTATGCTCGCTAAGTGGCTATTATTAGGGGGGAGGGGGCGTGTTTATGCTCGCTAAGTGGCCATTATTAGGGGGGAGGGAGGGGGTGTTTATGCTCGCTAAGTGGCCATTATTAGGGGGGGGGCGTGTTTATGCTCGCTAAGTGGCTATTATTAGGGGGGAGGGGGCGTGTTTATGCTCGCTAAGTGGCTATTATTAGGGGGGAGGGAGGGGGTGTTTATGCTCGCTAAGTGGCCATTATTAGGGGGGGGGCGTGTTTATGCTCGCTAAGTGGCTATTATTAGGGGGGAGGGGGGGGTGTTTATGCTCGCTAAGTGGCCATTATTAGGGGGGGGGGCGTGTTTATGCTCGCTAAGTGGCCATTATTAGGGGGGAGGGGGGGTGTTTATGCTCGCTAAGTGGCCATTATTATGGGGAAGGGGCGTGTTTATGCTCGCTAAGTGGCCATTATTAGGGGGAGGGGGCGTGTTTATGCTCGCTAAGTGGCCATTATTAGGGGGAGGGGGGGGTGTTTATGCTTGCTGAGGGGTGATAGTGAGAACGGTATGCTCACTGAGTACCAACAGTCATCGGGTGTTTGTACAAGGTGAGTGTCCAGCAGAGAGAGATGCTGGTATTTGCTTAGTAACAATCATTGGATATGTACGTTCGTCGGCTGGTCATCAGGGAGTATTCATGCTTTATAAATGGACATCGAGGGATATCTACTCTCTCCTCAAAGGGTCGCTAGATACAACGACAATATAAGTTCAGACATAGCCGAAGCACTACATGTCAAATACTTTCGTCTCATTGCCAGCAGCCAGTTTACACTGAAGTATATTCAACCATCCACAAAGACAAGCTAGAAATACACTCTAACGCTACGTATTTCCACTATCCCAAGTAACATCGATCGATTAATACCTCGTATCATGCATGGTATATATAATATTTTTCTTCTGCCTCCGAAGATGCTGAACAGAGCTTCAGCGCAACACGCATCAGGATCATAATATTGAGGAATGGGAAGTTTGGAAAGATAATTGTTTAACCTCCTTCCCAAGCGAAGAATATAAGGGATACAGAGAAGATTCGTGATTGAATATTTGATCTAATCCTTTCGATCATGTTCAATAACGCGCGCACACACACACACACACACACACACACACACACACACACACACACACACACACACACACACACACACACACACACACACACACACACACACACACGCGCGCGGGGTCCAAGAGCCAATGCTCGATCCTGCAAGCACAAATAGGTGAGTACACACACACACACACACACACACACACACACACACACACACACACACACACACACACACACACACACACACACACACACACATCTGTAGAAGACGTAACATTATTATTATTTTGTGGTTCAGTTGCGAATTCTTACGCGCCGCCTAATGTGGGGTGAGGAATGTGCTGTGGAAGGCGCTAATGATCACCTGTCCAGGTACACATTCTCACCTGCTGACCTTAGCAATGTTCCATTGATCCCAGGGCACCACACCACCACACTACCACACCACCACACTACCATAACACCACACTACCACACCACCACACTACCATAACACCACACTACCACACCACCACACTACCACCTCACTACCACACCACCACACTACCATAACACCACACTACCACACCACCACACTACCACACCACCACACTACCACACTACCATAACCCCACACTACCACACCACCACACTACCACACCACCTCACTACCACACTACCATAACCCCACACTACCACACCACCACACTACCATAACACCACACTACCACACCACCACACTACCATAACACCACACTACCACACCACCACACTACCACCTCACTACCACACTACCATAACCCCACACTACCACACTACCATAACACCACACTACCACACCACCACACTACCACACTACCACCTCACTACCACACTACCATAACCCCACACTACCACACCACCACACTACCATAACACCACACTACCACACTACCACACTACCACCTCACTACCACACTACCACACTACCACACTACCACCTCACTACCACACTACCATAACCCCTGAACACGTTCAACCTAGCACCACAGAACACCCCCACCACCCCCTTCGTTACACTATGTGCACATTACAGCATTATAAGCTCATTATTCCCACAGTGCTCATTATATTTCCTGTGCTAATTACTGTACAATGTACTCATTATAATGGCTATATGCACACTACAGCACCCCTGTAATTATTGATATTATTTATGCATTAAACCCTTTATTTTCTATAATCTTTAAACCATTTTGTGTTTAATTTAATATTTGTGACTTCAGGATCGAGCTATTAGCTCTTGGACCCCGCTTTTCTGTCCATTGGCTGTCGAATGCAATTCTTCTGATCTATTTCCCTTTCCTATCTACTTTTTGAAACTATGGATGGATTTTTTTTTTACAATCTTCCATCTCCAAGTCTCAATCTTCTATCTGCGTCCTCTTTTTTTATTGGTATTTATTGTGTTGTTGTTGTTGTTTAAGATTAGCTATCTGGAACAAAAAGTTCCAAGTAGCACGGTCTATGGTGAGCCCGTAGTGGACTTTATTTATTGTGATCATTTCCTCCGGAATTAGGTTTGGTGTTATGTCCATTCCCAGGTGTTTTTACTCGGGTCGTTATGGGAAGGTAGTTTCCCTCTATCGTGTACTCTTTTTTTGGTCTCCTGGCACCGGTTCCTATTTCTCATCACCTTCCACTTACTGATGTTGAAGTCCAGTAGCCATTTCTTGAAGCAATTTGTTTAAGTCATCTTGGAGAATCTTACAGTCCACAGCTGTCACATCTCTTCTCTTTAGTTTTGCATCGTTTCTAAAGATTGGTATATAAGACTCGACTCCTGTAGATAGGTCATTTACATATATAAATAAATAGTATGGAGTCCCAGTAGTTTTTTTTTTTTTGCATGGATATTCCTGCACGGGTCCTAAGCCTCTGGCTGGCCCACTGGGCGGGCCCTAAGCCTCTGGCTGGCCCACTAAGTGTTGCTTGTTTCTGTTTTACTTGGGCGGAGTATGAGTATTTATGACTCGTATGGTCGCTTCAGTAAGATTTTGTCCCATGTGTTTAACAACTTCTTCTGCTCTGTTGAATCTAAGTTGAAATCTTAATGGGTTTGTAACTGTGCACTGTGTTAGATAATGTTCCAGTGGTCTGTCGGGCATTTCTCCACAGTGCGGTCCCAAGAGTGATCCTTGAGGTACTCCGCTTGTTAGCCTACGCCAGTCTGACTCCTCACTTACACTGTTACTCTGTGACTCACGTCTGTTCAGTAATTCTTTACCCAGGTTAGTGCTTTTGCACTTCCTTTCGCTTGCCTCTCGAGTTTGTGTAGTAATGTCTTGTGAGGTACTGTGTCAAAGGCTTTTTGGTAGTCCATAAATACACACTCTGTCCTGCCATATGTTACTTTATTATAGAACTCTAGTAGCTTCGTTAGGCCTGATTTCTCTTTCCTAAAGCCATGTTGGTCTTTGTTTACACACACACACCTAATTCTCTCCAGATGTGTAGTAGAGAGAATTAGATGTGTAACTATAGTCTTATCCTTTTTATTCTGTCAAGTACTTTGCAGGGGGATGGTTGGCAGTGACTTTGGTCTGTAGCTGTTTCTTGTCTGTCTCCTCTCTTGTAAATTGGTACCTCATTTGACTTCTTTCAGCTGTGAGTGTGTACTCACTTAGTTGTGCTTGCGGGGGTTGAGCTCTGGCTCTTTGGTCCCGTCTATCAACCGTCAATCAACTGGTGTACAGGTTCCTGAGCCTACTGGGCTCTATCATATCTACACTTGAAACTGTGTATGGAGTCAGCCTCCACCACATCACACAATATACACACCAGAGATTGCCAGCACAAAACCACGCACACTGGCTCTCACTGTAACTAGAAATGATTAAATACTTTCCTTTCACCTAATGCCGCTGTTTACCTAGCAGTAAATAGGTGCCCGGGAGTTTGAGGCACCTGTTGTGGGGTTGCATACTGGGGGTTGGGTTCAGAAGATCAATCTAGGGGGGGGGGGGAGAACTCGATATAGGCCTAAAGAATATGTACATATGCACAGGCTTCCGGTCCCCTACAATGCCTTCGGAGCATTTAGTGAATATAGGCCTATGCTGGTAGATCTTTAGATAATCGGAATCAAAAGTAACATATATACTGACCAAGAAATTAATGTTGGTGGTAGACTGTTTTTGTAAACTGGGATTTTTGGACGACAAAATTTTTTGCAGTGAGGCCAGTGGCGGGAGTTGCCCAAGCGTTACTTTCTCTACCACTACCACCACTACCACCACTACTACTACCACCAGCAGCAGCAGCACCACCCCCGCCAACACCAGCAGGGAGGAGAATTACGACAGTTTAGGAGTAGTTGGGAACAGCCCTCGGATCTCTGCGTCAAGAGTGATATACTGCCCCCAACACCAGTGTGCTCAAATGCTTTATGATGTCGGGGCTAACCAGCTGCCCGTGTCCGGGGGATAGCCAGCTGCGTGTACAGAGACAGCTGGTAGTTTCTATTCAGGCTCACCAGCTGGGTGTATTCTTGGCTTTCGTCGTAGCTGTGTCCTGAGACATACACAAGCATGTAGCAAGAACTGACCAGCCGCTAATGTCCAGATGGATTCTGGCCAGCTGAAAGTGTCCAGAGCAATCCACCTGGCTATCCAATGGATACATTACAGCTTTAAATCTTTTCGTCAAGAGTTAAACATTTCATATTTATCTATCTAACCATACTCATTTCATATCTATCCAAACTCCCTCACGGCTCCACAAGCCATGAGAAAGACTCCCTCACGGCTCCACAAGCCATGAGAAAGACTCCCTCACGGCTCCACAAGCCATGAGAAAGAGTCCCTCACGGCTCCACAAGCCATGAGAAAGACTCCCTCACGGCTCCACAAGCCATGAGAAAGACTCCCTCACGGCTCCACAAGCCATGAGAAAGACTCCCTCACGGCTCCACAAGCCATGAGAAAGACTCCCTCACGGCTCCACAAGCCATGAGAAAGACTCCCTCACGGCTTCAGAAGCCATGAGTAAGACTCCCTCACGGCTTCAGAAGCCATGAGTAAGACTCCCTCACGGCTTCAGAAGCCATGAGGAAGACTCCCTCACGGCTCCACAAGCCATGAGAAAGACTCCCTCACGGCTCCACAAGCCATGAGGAATCCGAGAATGAACCAAAAAGCCGCAGACACAACATGACTACAGCGGCCGTAGGATCCCTCACAAAAGTGATCAAATAATCAAAGCTTTGACTGTCATTCTTCCTCCCCCTTCCCTCTCCCCCAAGCTCTCCTCCCCCCGCCTCTCCCAGTCTCTTTCCCCTTTCCTCTCCCCCTACCATTCCTACCCTAACCCCCCTCCCACAAATACCCCTTCTAGTAATATCCCATTTCTCAAAATCTTGCCCCCTCTTTCCCCCTATTAATCATCCATCCCACCCCCGTCTTTCCCTACTACTACTACCCCCTGTCCCATCCCCCGTCTCCCCTCTCCCACCTCCCCTCCCACTCTCCTCCCACACTTACGTAGTCACTATTTAATATTTTGACGGCGCCAACTTCATCCTCTCAACCCTGGAGCCACAAGGAGATATTTAAGAGCCGTGAGTAGATTAGTAGATTAGTAGATGAGTAGAGATGAGGGAGTAGATGTTGGTGGTGGGGGTAGATATTGGGGGTGGGGGTAGTTGTTGGTGGAGGGGGGTAGATGTTGGTGGAGGGGGGGTAGATGATGGTGGAGGGGGGTAGATGGTGGTGGAGGAGGGTAGATGTTGTGGACAAAACAGTAGATATTATTGATGGAGGGAGGGTAGATGTTGGTAGATGGGGTAAATGCTAGAGGAGAGGGAGAGTAGATACTAATGTAGGAGGGTATAGATGAGAGTAGATGACACTAGAGTGGATACGATAGGTAAGGGACACAGAAAGGGTAAAACACAGACATAACGAAGAATAAAGGAGAAAAGGCAAAAAAAGAAGAGGGGGAAACAGGAAGGAACAGAGGATAGAGGCGAAAAGAAAATAAGCAAGAAAGAAAGAGGGAGAAGAACTAACGAACAAGTAGAGAAGATGGGAAGCAAGGAATAGGAAAAAAACGATATAAATGGACAAAAACTTAACAAAAAAAAGTTAGAATAGAAAACATCACTAACATAGGCCTATATAGACTCAAATTCATGGCCCATGAACCAATTTACAAAAAAAGGCCAAAATAAACAATAGCAAAAAAATAGGAGAAAAACAGGTTAAAAAAAAAGAGGCAGCGTTGCTATACATTTTAGAGAAAATACAATAAAAACACTTTATCTCAAATTTGATTTATTAAATTCGTCTATATTAGATTTTCATGTGTTTTTGCCACGTATTTCAATGTGTGTGTGTGTGTGTGTGTGTGTGTACTCACCTAATTGTACTCACCTAATTGTGCTTGCGGGGGTTGAGCTCTGGCTCTTTGGTCCCGCCTCTCAACCGTCAATCAACTGGTGTACAGATTCCTGAGCCTATTGGGCTCTATCATATCTACATTTGAAACTGTGAATGGAGTCAGCCTCCACCACATCACTTCCTAATGCATTCCATTTGCTAACTACTCTGACACTGAAAAAGTTCTTTCTAACGTCTCTGTGGCTCATTTGGGTACTCAGCTTCCACCTGTGTCCCCTTGTTCGCGTCCCACCAGTGTTGAAAAGTTCATCCTTGTTTACCCGGTCGATTCCCCTGAGGATTTTGTAGGTTGTGATCATGTCCCCCCTTACTCTTCTGTCTTCCAGTGTCGTGAGGTGCATTTCCCGCAGCCTTTCCTCATAACTCATGCCTCTTAGTTCTGGGACTAGTCTAGTAGCATACCTTTGGACTTTTTCCAGCTTCGTCTTGTGCTTGACAAGGTACGGGCTCCATGCTGGGGCCGCATACTCCAGGATTGGTCTTACATATGTGGTGTACAAGATTCTGAATGATTCCTTACACAGGTTCCTGAACGCCGTTCTGATGTTAGCCAGCCTCGCATATGCCGCAGACGTTATTCTCTTTATGTGGGCTTCAGGAGACAGGTTTGGTGTGATATCAACTCCTAGATCTTTCTCTCTGTCTGTTTCATTAAGTACTTCATCTCCTATTCTGTATCCTGTGCCTGGCCTCCTGTTTCCACTGCCTAGTTTCATTACTTTGCATTTACTCGGGTTGAACTTCAACAGCCATTTGTTGGACCATTCACTCAGTCTATCCAGGTCATCTTGTAGCCTCCTACTATCATCCTCTGTTTCAATCCTCCTCATAATTTTTGCATCGTCGGCAAACATTGAGAGGAACGAATCTATACCCTCTGGGAGATCATTTACATATACCAGAAACAGTATAGGTCCAAGGACTGACCCCTGCGGGACTCCACTTGTGACGTCTCGCCAATCTGAGACCTCACCCCTCACACAGACTCGTTGTCTCCTGTTGCTTAGGTATTCCTCTATCCACCGGAGTACCTTCCCTCTCACTCCAGCCTGCATCTCCAACTTTCGCACTAGCCTCTTGTGTGGCACTGTATCAAAGGCTTTCTGACAATCCAAAAATATGCAGTCTGCCCACCCTTCTCTTTCTTGCCTTATTTTTGTTGCCTGGTCGTAGAATTCAAGTAACCCTGTGAGGCAGGACCTGCCATCCCTGAACCCATGTTGATGCTGTGTTACAAAGTTCCTTCGCTCCAGATGCTCCACTAGTTTTTTTCGCACAATCTTCTCCATCAGCTTGCATGGTATGCAGGTTAGGGACACTGGCCTGTAGTTCAGTGCCTCCTGTCTATCCCCTTTCTTGTATATCGGGACTACGTTAGCTGCTTTCCAAATATCTGGCAGTTCCCCTGTTGCCAGTGATTTGTTATACACTATGGAGAGTGGTAGGCTCAGTTCTCTTGCTCCTTCCTTTAGAACCCAAGGGGAGATTCCATCTGGGCCTATAGCCCAGTGTGTGTGTGTGTGTGTGTGCTCACCTAATTGCTCACCTAATTGTGCTTGCGGGGGTTGAGCTCTGGCTCTTTGGTCCCGCCTCTCAACCGTCAATCAACTGGTGTACAGATTCCTGAGCCTATTGGGCTCTATCATATCTACATTTGAAACTGTGAATGGAGTCAGCCTCCACCACATCACTTCCTAATGCATTCCATTTGCTACTGATGAACTGTGTGTGTGTGTGTGTGTGTGTGTGTGTGCGTGTGTGTGTGTGTGTGTGTGCGTGTTGTCTCGCCCCATTGGTTCCTACGTGTTTTTTTTTTATTGCGGAGAGTTAAGCTCTAGCTCCTGGTTCAGTTCCCTCTCATGGCTCTGATTGGCTAATATCACAAACTTTATTAAATGCTGTGATCAGGGCTCCTCTGAGTAGTGAATGCTGTGATCAGGGCTCCTCTGAGTAATGAATGCTGTGATCAGGGCTCCTCTGAGTAGTGAATGCTGTGATCAGGGCTCCTCTGAGTAGTGAATGCTGTGATCAGGGCTCCTCTGAGTAATGTATGCTGTGATCAGGGCTCCTCTGAGTAATGAATGCTGTGATCAGGGCTCCTCTGAGTAGTGAATGCTGTGATCAGGGCTCCTCTGAGTAGTGAATGCTGTGATCAGGGCTCCTCTGAGTAGTGAATGCTGTGATCAGGGCTCCTCTGAGTAGTGAATGCTGTGATCAGGGCTCCTCTGAGTAGTGAATGCTGTGATCAGGGCTCCTCTGAGTAGTGAATGCTGTGATCAGGGCTCCTCTGAGTAGTGAATGCTGTGATCAGGGCTCCTCTGAGTAGTGAATGCTGTGATCAGGGCTCCTCTGAGTAATGAATGCTGTGATCAGGGCTCCTCTGAGTAATGAATGCTGTGATCAGGGCTCCTCTGAGTAATGAATGCTGTGATCAGGGCTCCTCTGAGTAATGAATGCTGTGATCAGGGCTCCTCTGAGTAATGAATGCTGTGATCAGGGCTCCTCTGAGTAATGAATGCTGTGATCAGGGCTCCTCTGAGTAATGAATGCTGTGATCAGGGCTCCTCTGAGTAATGAATGCTGTGATCAGTTCTCCTCTGAGTAATGAATGCTGTGATCAGAGCTCCTCTGAGTCCTCCTTTATTTCCTCAGCGTTATAAGGGATGTGCTTTCCTTACCTTGTTCTTATAACCCCTGATCTTTGGGAGGGTCAGTCAGTCAGGCAAGGAACAGTGTTATACTGAGCCTCTTAGACTACATTGTTCTTCCCTTGAGACTGGTAAGGTTCCTTGCCTGTTGCCACGAACTTTACCGTTCTGAACTTGAGCTACCAGGTGAGTGTTCCTGTTGCTCCAGCCTGTTTGCTCTTCTCCTTAGCCTGTTGTTTCCCTGTTTGCTACCGTTTCCTGGAGTTCCAACAGCCTATGTCTTATGCTTTCCCTTATCTTGCAAGGTGTCAATGATCTGTAGTGGGAAAGTTCATGGCTGTCTCTCCTCTCCAACAATCTGGTGGATCAACTTTCTTCAATGTTGTTCTGTAGGTCTTCGACTGAGGCCTATATTGAGAGCCGCAAGCACTCAATATAGGCCTTAGTGCCTGTATTGGCACTGAGGCCTCTTTTCAACATAAATGAAGAAAAAAAATTGGTGGTATTACCTTCATTGAATAAATTCGTTTAACAGGGAATTCTTTAATGTGTTGTTCGTTGCCACAATGTTTAGTGCTGGCGGTGGTTGCAATATTCTCAGCTTAATGCTAACGGCATGCAATATCTCCCTCTTAAATAACTGGTAAATTCGGTGATTATTTAGTTTGGGGGGAAATTTCCCATTTTCTTTAATTTGGGAGAATGGGTCGTTCCATTAGGTAATTGGAGAATGGGTAATTTGTGAGAATGGGTCGTTTACTCTCAGTACCCCTCACCTGTACGTGTAAGTGGACAACCCGGTCTTGTGATTGGCCATTCCGTAAACAAACATCTAACGTAGGAACCCGAGCAACCCACCAAACCCGATGAGTCCGATGCATAGAAAACGTTCATGAGCCGTCACATTCCATAGCAGGTTGCATTTGTAACGTTGGTTGATATAACGTAGCCAACGCCAGCTATTAGGTGAGAGGGATGGGTTGAGTTTCAGCTCTTGGACCCCCCCCCCTACCTTTCTAAGGTTAGTTCGCTTAAATATCGTTAGTTAAGCTGTAGAGACTTTAAATGTTATATTAAGTTTAGAATTTAAAAATATTAAATGTTAAGAATGTTAGAAGCTTTAGTTCGTCCCAACAAACGCTCCTATCCGGCTATAGGAGCCGGATAAACGGTGTTATCCGGCTATAGGAGCCGGATAAACGGTGTTATCCGGCTATAGGAGCCGGATAAACGGTGTTATCCGGCTATAGGAGCCGGATAAACGGTGTTATCCGGCTATAGGAGCCGGATAAACGGTGTTATCCGGCTATAAGAGCCGGATAAACGATGTTATCCGGCTCCTATATAAACCGCACGTCTCCCTATCCTTCAAGTCGTACGTCCCTCCCCCCCCTCCACCCCCCTCCCCGCACCCCCTTTTTTTCTTACCAAATTCTATTCAGAAATCCTTTTCACGACTTCGGAATCAAATCAGCCTCTGTCTTGGACACGGACACGCTTCTCCTCTCTCTGGGTGTCCCGGCTGACCAGTGGGGCTGATGCATGTATTATTCTCTATACAAAACATACACACACACACACACACACACACACACTCACACTCACACTCACACACACACACACACACACACACACACACACACACACACACACACACACACACACACACACACACACACACACACTGTCACCCCCCCCCCCCAAGCTCTCCGCAACTCTCGGGAAAATGTACCACGAATGTCAAGACTTCAGTCGAAGACAGTGAGCATCAATCCTCCTATCCTTCCCTCTCCTTCTCTCTCCATCCCTCTCCATCCCTCTCCCTCCTCTCCTTCCTACCTCTCTCCTTCCCAACATTGTAAGTTGCTACTCTCTCCTCTGGACCTCGTCCACAGCTTCATATTTTCCAATGGCAGCTCGAGGTCCCTAAAGACCTCCTCCACCTGGACGGCGTCCCTCGGTGGGGTCTCTGGCGGAGAGGTCCGAGTGCCGTGATGGTCCGCGGGGCCAGAAGGAAGCGGGGACACGCAGGAGAACATGTGAGGCCTGAAATTTCATCGGGTGTTGTGTCCGATGTGGCGAGGAGGAGCCCGACGTGTCTGGCCTGGTGATGCTGGTGGTGGTGGTGGTGGTGGTGGTGGTGGTGCTGTTGGTGGTGGTGGTGGTGGTGGTGGTGGTGGTGCTGGTGGTGGTGGTGGTGGTGATGCTGGTTGTGGTGGTGGTGGTGGTGGTGGTGGTGGTGGTGGTGGTGGTGATGATGGTGGTGGTGGTGGTGGTGGTGGTGGTGGTGCTGTTGGTGGTGGTGGTGGTGGTGGTGATGCTGGTGGTGGTGGTGGTGGTGGTGGTGGTGGTGCTGTTGGTGGTGGTGGTGGTGGTGGTGGTGGTGGTGCTGGTGGTGGTGGTGGTGGTGATGCTGGTTGTGGTGGTGGTGGTGGTGGTGGTGGTGGTGGTGGTGGTGGTGGTGGTGGTGATGATGGTGGTGGTGGTGGTGGTGGTGGTGGTGGTGGTGGTGGTGGTGGTGGTGATGGTGATGGTGATGGTGATGGTGATGGTGGTGGTGGTGGTGGTGGTGGTGGTGGTGGTGGTGGTGGTGATGGTGGTGGTGGTGGTGGTGGTGGTGGTGGTGGTGGTGGTGGTGCTGCTGCTGCTGGTGGTGGTGTTGGTGCTGCTGCTGCTGGTGGTGGTGTTGGTGCTGCTGCTGTTGTTGGTGCTGCTGCTGGCGTTGCTAGTGCTGCTGCTGCTGCTGCTGGCGTTGCTAATGCTGCTGCTGCTGCTGCTGCTGGCGTTGCTAGTGCTGCTGCTGCTGCTAGTACTGCTGCTGCTGCTGCTGCTGCTGCTGTTCTTTCAAGAGAAATGGCGTGTTGATCATTCTGGTCAACAATTTAGATACTGTTGCAACAGAGACAATTTCGCAGAGCTTCGGGGCTCTTCAACTGTTTAATACATGGTAACAAACCCACAATGACGGGAGAAAGATGCACAGGTTTCGTAAATGTTTGATAAATCCTGATTCAGAGAACGCCCATCCTCCACGTGGACTCAATAGTACAGATATTGACTATTACCGATGTTTATAAGTCAGTGTTTGAATAACACAATGGGTGGTCTTATTTGTATTCACTATAAATCAATATTTTTATCATAAATAAATAAACTTTGTCACGTTTTGTTGATTTATATATGCACATATATAAATTATATATATTTATATATAAATTTATATATGCACAGTTAAGACTAAGATTAGGGTAAGTTAGGCTGGGACTAGGTCAGGTTGAGTTAGGTTAGGTTGAGTTAGGTTAAGTTAAGTTAGATTAGGACTAGGTTAGATTAAGTTAGGTTAGATTAGGACTAGGTTAGATTAAGTTAGGTTAGGTTAAATTAGGTTAAGTTAGATTAGACCAAGTTAGATTAAGTTAAATTAGGTTAGGACTCGGTTAGGTTAAGTTAGATTAGGACCGAGTTAGATTAAGTTAAATTAGGTTAGGACTAGGTTAGCTTAAGTTAGATTAGAACTAAGTTAAATTAAGTTTGGTTAGGATTAAGTTAGGTTATGTTTGGTGTTTTGCTTAGTCTGGTACAGTGAGTGTATTGAATACAAACTAGAAACAAATTATCCACGTCTCGAAAATTACCTTCAAACAACATCAAATTCCACGGACCATTCCACGTACCACGTCCACGTGGTAGTACTTATTGGAAGAATGAGGACCATAGTACATATATCTACATACAACGCAGTTAGAAATTAGAAATCGTTACTATATTGAATTTGGACAAACCGGAAAGCTATTTTCTATTTATCTTGCAAAAACTAACTAAACTAACCTAACCTAACCTTTCTAGGAACAATACACGCTATCTGAGGCCTAATTATATAGTACATATGTGTGCTATACAAGGTCTAGGAATATTTCAGTTTGTTTTCTAACTTCATTTTTTTTTGTCGGACTGTATGAAGTGAATAGTACAAAGTTCTACATTTTAATTGCTTAGTACGTCAATATTTGTACTATGGCGCACATGGTTACAAAATGTATTATCCTAACAAGAGTAAGGGTTGCCAACTGAACAGCAGCTTAACCTCTGTGGTGGCCAGAGGTGCCAACTCCTAACACCTTTTTTTCTAGAATCTAAAAAGAGTATTAAAGTATATTAGAATTGCTTACATAGGTCTTGAACAAGTTAGATTAATTGTTTTGGATTCTGTTTGAGATTGAGGGGATTCAGATACCAGAGAACGAAGCACTCTTCAAGATTGGAACTATTAGTGAAAAGCGCCAAGCCATTACGACTATATAGCACTGGGAAGGGATCAGGAAAAGGATTTGGGATCTGACGGTGGGAAAGGAATGATGCCCAACCGCCTGGACGGTCGGGGGATTGAACGCCGACCTGCATGAAGCGAGAGCACTCTTCAAGAACGGTTCGAACGTAATTACTTGTTTGTCATATGAAACGGTTCTATCATGACACACAGAGATCACACTAACGTGATGCATCAAATGAACAAATCCACAAGGGGCCGTGACGAGGATTCGAACCTGCGTCCGGGAGCATCCCAGCAACCCTTTTCCCTGTCGTAGCTCAGTCGATTAAGGCAGTGTCTGGGATGCTCCCGGACGCAGGTTCGAATCCTCGTCACGGTCCTTATGGATTTGTTCGGTTTTATCTTTCATAAATCAACCCGTTTTCTCAACTAACACGTTTTATATTTATACGCTATTGTCCCTAACGAACAAATTACAAAGTACTATAGCAAAAAAACGTTGACAAATATCCACATTTGCTATGCACGTTTAGACTGGACTCGTACGTTTCTGGTAAGGTAATAACACTCTATATTTTGTACGTTGTGGTCAGTAAACAGAGGAATCAGGCGACTACATTAACGAGCATTCTGGTGGCGAGGACGCGCTGCATAGCCACAATCGTTAACTAAACTACCCTTAGTTGTGGTGATGGTACGAGGTGTTTAGCTGGCGCTTATGACGGGGGGGGGGGGGTGTGGGCCATGTGGTATAAGTGACGTCACACCACAACAAAGCCGTGAGATTAGTGTATAGCGCGCGACCTCTGTGTGTGTGTGTGTGTCGACGACCTCTCTACGTGTTCTGTGGTTTACCGTTCGAGGCTGGAATATATTATTACTATGTAATATTATACGGTACCCGGCCCGACCCACCGAACGAAATAAAGTTAGGTTAATTAAGCTGTTTCCTCCCCTCCCCCCCCCCCCTTCCTAGAGATTGTACTGCAAACTAACCACTTTCCCCCACTCCCCCCCCTATTAACCAGCGCCCTCCCCCCCCCCCCCCTGTTACCCAGCGACCTCCTCCCCTCCCCTCCCCCTCACCCGCTCCAATGCTGTAACAAGCGATCAAAGGAACTTATACAAATGTGCACGGAATGCCACTTGCGTTATCGGATGTTGAGGTTTGGATGCACAAAACATCCCTGTCAACCACCACCACCACCACTGTCAACCACCACCACCACCACTGTCAACCACCACCACTACCACACTCATCACCTCAGGTATGTATGCATTCTTAAGTTTATTATTGGGTACCCCATTACCCCCCCCCCCATACCCGTCTTGTGAATGGTGTGGGGGGGGGGAGAGGGAGGGGGGGGAAGGAGGTTACAGTAGCATCATGGTTTATAAGGAATTGGACCCCGAATTTACGAAGCAGTTACTCAAGCACTTACGAACCTGTACATCATTCCTCAATCTTTGGCGGCTTTGTTTACAATTATTAAACAGTTAATGAGCTCCCAAGCACCAGGAGGCTGTTTATATCAATAACAACAGTTGATTGGGAAGTTTTCATGCTTGTAAACTGTTTAATAAATGTAAACAAAGCCGTCAAAGATTGAGGAAAGATGTACACGTTCGTATGTACTTGCAAAACTGTTTTATGAATCCTGATCCAGAGTTTATTGATCGTTAAGGTAAACAGTTTACACCCACACTAGTGTTGTTATAGATTCAGCTACTTAGAACTAGTTCCAAGTAGCACGGACTATGGTGAGCCCGAAACTTACCTGGCACAGGAGCGATGATGGCGTCACACTAGCTTATCACACTAGTGATAAACGAGGGTGAATTTGCATGTCGTGCCCTCCTAACCTATTGCCTGGCCAATGGAAACAAACTAGTTACGTTCATTCTATAATTTTGAAGAACAGAATAATGAAAAATTCTAAAAGTTAAAAAACGCGTTTTCTAATCAAATTAATATTACAATTTTCAATGAATTCTACAAGACATTACGTGAACTTAACCGATGCAGCTGTCTTTATTAATTTCTAGATTGTTGTCATATATCGTTTACCTGGGGAAGGTGAGTGGGTGTGTGACTGCTTGTTCTACCACTCGCTAAGCACTTACGAAACCTGTACATCTTTCTTCAGTCATAGCGGCTTTGTTTAAATTTACTAAACCGTTGATGAGCACTGAAACGCTACGAGTATTTTTTTTCCTAACAATATGTTCTTTTAATAATTATTTTTCATAGCAATAAGTTCTTTTCAATAAGTTCTTAACAATAAGTAAAATTTCTGAGCTGCAAAATTGTAAATTTACATTTTAATAAATGTAAAATAAATGTAAAAAAATAATCCAATTTATCGCTGCATAGAAAACGTAAATATTTATTAACTGTCGCCTGTTTTGGTTAATAGGTTACATTTGTGATCCTATGGTCCTGGGTTCGATCCCGGGCACCGGCGAGAAACAATGGGCAGAGTTTCTTTCACCCTATGCCCTTGTTACCTAGCAGTAAAATAGGTACCTGGGTGTTAGTCAGCTGTCACGGGCTGCTTCCTGGGGGGTGGAGGCCTGGTCGAGGACCGGGCCGCGGGGACACTAAAAAGCCCCAAAATCATCTCAAGATAACCTCAAGATAACCCATCGTTTGAGGGATGAGAGGCGGTACCCCAGGACTGAAACTCGACCCCCGCAGTAAACTGAGAAATTTATATCCGACACAGAATTAATGCTCGAGCCCCTGGTTAATAAGGACATGAATATCTTACACGCGTGTTGACTTTCTTGAGGCTAATTAGGCTCCTTGGGTAGTTGGCCTGTTTCCAGGGGTTCATCTTTACCAGACCTCTCTATATCGGACACTTTTTAACCTAATCTCCCTAAATCGGTCACTTCTTAACCGGACCTCCCTAAATCGGCCACTTCTTAACCTGACCTCCCTAAATCGGTCACTTCTTAACGTGACCTCCCTAAATCGGTCACTTCTTAACCTGACCTCCCTAAATCGGTCACTTCTTAACCGGACTTCCCTAAATCGGTCACTTCTTAACCTGACTTCCCTAAATCGGGGAACTCTTCATTAGAATATATTCTGTCTGGTTGCAATTTGTAGTTACGTATAATTGCCATAACAGAGAAAAAGATTAAGCAACAATAAATAAAAAAGTACTTGAGGAGAACTAGCGTGAACAGATGTGAACGAGAGTGAAGAACATCTTGGGACAACTATAGCAAGTATGATGGTGATGAACAGCAGATAGTGAACCGGGTGTTGAACAGCCGTAAACAGGAGTTTGTTAAGACGTTACCGTGACTGAACAAGCGGTGATGATGGGGGGGGGACTAATAGCAGCTATCAGCGATGGCTTGTGCTGTCACCAAACACGAACAAGTTGGTAGAACAAATCGGTAATCCGGCACTAACTAGCGCTCACCATGATCTTGTACACGTGTTGAACACGAAGATAAGACGAACTTTTAAGCTGGATCTAAGCAATCAAGATGTGTAGGCGTTTATTAATGGCTTATACAATCGCTAGACGCCAACAAGCAGGGAGAACAAGCTTCCAGCAGTCAGAGCTTGTAAACTCCCCCAGACATGAACAAGCAAGGTAAACTAGCCAGCAGCAACAGCTTGTACAATCGCCAGACACGAACAAGCAGGTGGAACCAGACGATGATAATCCTGCGATAATTTTCTTCGGGACGTAAAACTCAGATAATGACAGTAATTTTGGCGACGGGCGCCGTAAATCTTCACCAGGTATCTGAAATAATGAGTGGGATTAAGTCCCTCTCATTCCCCTGTCCCTCTATGCCCCATTGGAGCGAGGAGGAGGAGGAGCAGGAAATATAGGCCTTTCCTCATTAATGGGTAAAGTGACAATGGGTTTCCCGGGATAATAGAGAATAGAGAGTTGAAATCCTTAAACAGACAATTTTTAAAGGATTTCGGGTGTTTTGCTATTACTATTTGCCTTTAAAAATGTAATGTCTACAATAGAGCTTTAACCTCGAAATCCACAAAAAAACGTGGATTTAATCCTAGTGTGACTGGGGAATCCTGGGAAGGGATTTAGATCCCATTGTTGTGCCTCAATATTTTCTCATTGATGCCTCATTTTCTGTAGATTTCCCTGTGACTTATCATAGTATTCAATCTGCTAATTGAAACACTTGACTACATAAATCCAACCTCGGTAGATTTAATTCCCGAAATCACCTCATCAGGGCATGAGACAAGGGGGTTCAATCCTTTCACAGGCGAATGCAATTAATCCTTCACTTCTTGCTCAAAAGAGAGAGGGGAAGACAAGCCCTAAATATATTCTCAACAGTAGAGGCTTAAATCTTTGTTTCGCTTGAATTGCGAAGAGTTTCAAAGAGGTTCAGATCAAGTTCAAATGAGTTGAGATCTTAGTAAGATGCATTTCAGATTAATAGAGTAGTTTAGGCTCTTTCAACCCTCTCTTACAGGTCCCAGCTCAAGGGGCTCACAAACCCATACCCTAGACAAATAATAATCATATTATACAATGCATTACATTAATTCATTATTTAGTCACACAATTAACGTTTACAAATATAAATTAAAATTATTTGAATATTTACAGTCTTGAAGCAACGTGTTCGAACCACCTAAGAATTGTCTCAATCAGGCCCGACAGTCAGATGTAATTATTTAAACATTGATAGTGTGGATAAGAGGATAGATCCTTATCATAAAGTGAGCTGGGAATTTTGAAATATTTCTTATAATGTTGAAGGTTAGCATTGAGTTCGTCTTTAGAAGGCAAGTGGGAAATCTTGAAATCCCATCCCCCCCCCCCCCTTTTCAAGTGTTTATAAGGATTAGCTTCGGACACCTCGTCTGTGAAAGGGGGAATTCTGAGCTCCGCCTCAAAGGGTGAAAGTGGAACATCTTATTGTGACTTCACCTGCAAAGTAGGAAGTCAAATCTAGTTTCTCATTGAAAGCCTAAGGTGGTACTATCTGGGTCTCGCTTTTTGTAAAAATGCAGTTTCGACGTCTTTTTCGTTATCGTGGGGGAAAAGATAGTAGTGGGGAGAGTAGTTGTGGGGATAAGTGGCTGGAGTTGTAAGTTGTGATGGGAGTTGTGGAAGTAGATGATGATAGTGTTAGACGAGGCAGGGAAGGAGGGAAGTAGAGAGGAAGGGAGAGGCCTTGAGGTCCCAAAGGAGCTGTACACTGCTGTGGTGATGAGGAAGGGCTCTGACGTACCTCTTTATTTATGTCTCTCTCTCTCTCCCCTCTCTCTCTCTCTGTCTCTCTCTCTCTCTCTCTCTCTCTCTCTGTCTCGTACCTTATCATCATCCTTCTGTCTCTCTCTGCCCCGTAGCGAAGATTTGCTCCTTTTTAGATTATGCATATAATTGTAACCAGTATTAACTTCTAAACAAATGAAAATAATTTATACAAAAATTATTATAAAATATTTAAAACATTGTATAATTATTAGTATTCATATAATAAAATCACAATTATTTTTTAAATAATTAAGGTCACAATATTAATATTCAATTATTAACACTATTTTCGGTCATATTATAATTGTTTTTATTATTATTATTGTTTTTTATTATCATTAAAATCTTTCTGACCACAGACAGTGTTGACCTAAATTTCTCTGCTTTCTCTAAATTTCTATATATTTTTTTGCTTTAGAAAGCTGACTAACGGTAGAGACTATACAGTTTTTCCTGAAGGATCACGCTTCGGCTCCTGGGCCCCGCCCTTCTGTCGTGTTTTACCTAGTCCAACGTCTCCCAACACTCCTTAACTCTTATCATAAGTGTTTTTTTAATTGGTGAATGTAGTTTCTCTTCATCTAATTCTACGTCTCTGACGCTAAGAGGTTCTTCCTTGCCTCCTGGTCTCTGGCTCCAAGTGGTCTCTCGGTCCCGTAGGTCTCTCGGGGGTCTGAGTGGTCTCTGATATTTTATCCGCCCTATTTCCGCATCACTCTGAGTGAAGACTTCAGCCTAACATGGCTGGTTTCTTCCTCCTCGATTTCCCCTTGTCTAATGTTGTTTTAGGAGGTACTGCTACATAGTGTCGGCAGTGTTGAAGGTGAGTCCGTACCCTACCAGTGTGTCAATACCTGTGTGTTCATACCCTCCATGGAGAGCTTGCATTGCCCAGTCAATTTGTTTGTGGTTGAAATCTCCCAAGACTAAGGTTTGTTTTTTCTTTGTGCTTCACTTGACGCTGTTGCATGGTGTCCTCTGTATGTCATACACAGTTTGTGTTGTGTGTGAAAGGTGACTTTTAGTACATGTACAGTACATGTACTAAAAACACTGAGTGCTTTTAGTACATTTAGGACATTACACGATTGATTAGGCATTAATTTGTGGCAGAGACATGTTGAGATTAGTACCAATTTCTGCAAAATTCGTGATGAAAAGGATGTTCCTTGTCCTTTTTTTGTTAATCGCAATACAGTTGATTGCTGCGATGCGTGTCTATCGCCCGCTATAGAGCTTTTAGGCTCTGAAAACACAGAATTAGACTACGATAATATTGGTAATGTTTGCTCATTTTCAGTGTCACAAACGGTATAGCTACCGGCCATTATATTCACTGATAAACTGTCCTATTATCCTGGTAATGAGCGGGGGAAGGGAGGGGGGGTGAAGTAGTTAACATTTGAAAAAGCATTCAGGAACCTGCCGAGTTAGGACAAGAGACCGCCTTAACAGCAGCATGAAACATGACAATTAGAAGAGCCAAAGTGTGGAGGAGATCGAGGCACACACACACACACACACACACACACACACACACACACACACACACACACACACACACACACACACACACACACACACACACACTTGCATCCCTCTAGGAGGAAGCTAGCGACAATCAAGCAGCCATGGCGGCAGTACAAGCCCTTACCACACGAGTCATCAGAGGCGATAGCCCAGCCTCTCAGCACATGTTCGGCGCCGCCTTATGCAAAGATAACCGCACTAACCCTCATCTCCCGAGCGATTCAATTCTTGTCGCGCGCGACACTGACATCATTAAGTGCGCTGTCAAGGGAGGGAAAATTGGCTTCATTTAGCCGACAACCTCGCTAGTGGTATCCCACAGAGAACACAGGTGTGTGGGGAGAATTAAAGGGTGGGGGTGTGGGGAGCTGTGAGGGGGGGAGGATTAATGTGAGATGAGACCAGGTGAGGAGGCGCTGTGAAGCCATGACATCCCTCTGTTAGGACTGAATTATGTCCGTTTCTGATGACTCGTGACGAAGTATTGCGTCTTGGAAGGATGGAGAGAGAGAGAGAGGGAGAGAGAGGAAGGAACTAATGAAGACTGTAGCAGCTGTGTGCTCGACATAGCAGGAAGGCTTCCTACTCCCACTCAACCGAGTAATCCGCAAGCGGCTTGCTTAACAAGTCATTAACGTCTGCGGCTGATTACAAGCCTGGGTATGCGGATACTATGACATGGAATTTGCATGTTATGAGGCTGTGTATACGCGCATGATAAAACTTGTGGAAGGATCATTATACATGGAATATAATGCTCGTGTTCACGTCCCCGGTTCCCAAGTACGAGGTAAGTTACTGTGCCGGAAAGGAAACCAGCCACCAAGACTTACACGTGGGAGATATACGCAAATATACGCCTTTGTTTATGAGTAAACTTTACAGTAGTGTTGCGTTTTCAGCAAGATGGTGACATCACATTCTTGGGGGATTAAAAATAATACTTAACACATCCCCCAAACTTCTTCATAGCAGCATGACGCCAATTTTTCAATCATTTAGTTTTCCATCCACGACGAAATTAATATCTATGCAAAAGAATGTCGTCTCTCAGAGGTTAAAGGCCAGATATATAGGGCTAGTCTCACAACAAATTTTAAAAGATAAAATCTTGGGGATTATGGGAGCGTTCATCGACCAGTCAGGGTCGACTCCAGTGCCACACTTTAAGAAATACTGACATGTACAGCGACCCCCCCCCACCCCTCCTATGATTTTCATGAATGATGAAATAAAATCATGGGTTGTGTTTTTCGTAGAGGTATTTTGTGCTCCGACCATATTTGTTTCTTTTATTTATAGTATTGCATTTTCTGAAATAAAGAGAGATGGGGAGAGAGACGGAAGGAGAGAGGGGAGGAGAGGGGAAATAAGGGAAGAGAGAGAGGGAGGAGGGGGGGATGGAAGAGGGAGAGAGATAATTTGTAAACTACTAAACCAAACTTGAACTTTTGGATTTTTATAAAAACATAAACGACGACTTCGATTACTCATCGACCAATTAAGTTAACAATTAGCCATAAAAACATTGCTAATGAATATTATAGTTCACTCAGTTACAGCTGTGTCCTGCCAGGGATCAGTTATCATCCTATGACTTCTCGCTGAGGCGTATAATTTATTTTACTGATTTGAATGAATTGGAATTTGATCTTACAGCTTTGACAGTATTGAAGTCGAACTTAGAGATTTGGAAGTATAGAATTTGATCTTACAGATGTGGAGGAATAGAAATTAAACCTAGAGGTTTGGGATCACTTATTAAAACTTTTATTGTGCTCCAGTCAAGTACAGTACAATGGTCAGTAGTCATTCGACATTTCGCCAGCTCATCACAACTCAGGATTACAAATCACACCACAAATCACATCACAACTCAGGTGTTACAAATAACCTCATAGAGCCTTGGAGCTCGTAAACTGTTTAATAAATGTGAAAAGATGCACAGGTTTCGTAGGTCGTTGCGCAAAAGCTCGATAAATCCTGGTCAAATGAGAGGGAAAATCAATAGAGATTGCGAGATCGAAGAGGTTATTATTCGAGGTTTCGATCCCTTGTAGGTCCTTCCTAAACAAGCGTGACTTAGGGCAAGACCAACCAACCAACCTTGTTATCAGTGCCAATTGGGCAGTTGAAAATAAGTGATGACGCCCGTGTTGATCGTCAACCCGTCAAGAATCCCGGTGCACAGTACACGATATGACCCGAGAGTGGGAATTGAATGGTGACAAGAGGATGGAAGAATAACTAAACATGTAGATAGAAAAATTTGAAAGAAAGAGGGAGATATTGGGCGAAAATAAGAGATAATATGAAAATCAGGAGAGATAAGTAGAGATATATTTCCAACATATATAACATGTTAGAGCAGTGAATACATTGTCCCAAATAACACAAAACAGCAGAAAAAGAATGACACATAAAAATATTATTGTATTAATAAGTGAAAACAAAACAAAACACAACTTTATTTTTAGCATTTAATATTAAATGTATTAATATTTAATATATGTTGCCTATAATGTAATTTTTTTTAATAATACAAATAATTGTAATACTAATATAAAGAATTTTTTATTTGTATAAGGATAATATTCGAATAATGTAGACAAAAACATGTTACAGAAAAGGATGATATTTGTCATATTTTAGGAATAATTATATATTTTGTGATTATCAGAATTTTTTTTTTACATATAAACTTAGATATGTGATTATTTAAATATGCTTCATGGAGATAAATTTATTTGTTACTTTTAATATATCCTGGGAGGAAGGGAGATAATTTTGGAGGTTATTTTTAAAATATAATTTATTGAGATAATGTTGAAGTTTTTTATTGATGGCTATAGATAACTTTGGAGTTATTTTTTATAAATGGTTCTTAGAAATAATTTTGGAGTTTTTTATGGTTATTGGAGATAATTTTGGAGGTTAGATATAAAATGTGCTTTGGAGTTGATCAATGAATTTCCACGAAGAAGAATTTGATAATGTTATGTAATTCAATAATAACATTAGAATAGTCGACACAGCTATGATATTGTTAACTCAAGAGCATCTCTCTCTCTCTCTCTCTCTCTCTCTCTCTCTCTCTCTCTCTCTCTCTCTCTCGTTTCTATCTTTGCTTGGTCCTCCATTCCCAACTTCATTTTTCCTTCCTTCTGCTCTCTTGCTTCAGTGTCATTCCTACCTACACTGTCTCCTGAATTCGTAAGGATTTAATCACTCTCTCTTTAATCCATTATTTCCCTTCCTTATCCTTTTGTTCTCACCCTCACCCATTGACCCCCTTATTCTCTTATTGACTCTTGTTCACCCATTCATTCCTTATTCAGCAGTTATCTAACTCTCTCTTACCCATTAGCAAATAAACCCATTATTACTCTCTTCACCATTACATCCAACTTCATTCACTCTCCCTCTCGCCTTCTATTTATCTCATTATTCATTATCTTCTTGTCTCTTTTTCTCCTTTCATTAACACTCTCTCTTGCCTTCCTTCTCGCGTCCATTCTTCATTTCCCTCAACCTTTATTTCCCTCATTTCATTTTCATTTCAGGGAGAATTCTGACTTTCTTTCTCGCTCCCTCTTCGTTCTCTTTACTACTTTATTCCTCGGTCACATCTTCTGTCCCCTCTTCCTCTCTCTCTTGCTTCTCTCTCTCTCTCTCTCTCTCTCTCTCTCTCTCTCTCTCTCTCTCTCTCTCTCTCTCTCTCTCTCTCTCTCTCTCTCTCTCTCTCTCACACACTTTATTATGCATTGTTCCCATCTTCACTTATCTCTCCCACATTCCCCCATACCCTTTGCTCCACTCTTCCATGTTCCCACAATTCTCTCTTTTCCTCCTCCCTCCTAACCCCATCTCTCCTCTCCTTCTCTCCCATCTCCCTCATTCCCAATCCCATCCTCTTGGCCCTCCTCACACTCCACATTCCTCTCTCTCTCTCTCTCTCTCTCTCTCTCTCTCTCTCTCTCTCTCTCTCTCTCTCTCTCTCTCTCTCTCTCTCTCTCTCTCTCCCTCACCTGCTTGCAGATGTTGTCCTCATTAACGCCGCCTCAACATTCCCTCACACAAGGCGCTGTAATGACTCCTGCGGTGTCTTATGTTGTGATGTGGACTATGTAATGGTGTTCAATGATGGCACAATTATTAATATTATTGGGAAAAGCCGTAGGAGCTGTGAAGTGGGTTCGAGCCTATGCGGTGGGTGTTCTCAGGCCCATGCTCTAGCGACTACACCATGACATGGTCAAAAGAATTGTAACCTGGAGTTCTACTGAATACACGAGGGTTTCCTGAGGCTTTTACTGAAGCCGGATCTATTAATGGGGATTATCATTATAATTGTTGTTGTTTTGTTAATTGTGGTTATTGTTAATTGTATTATCATTAATTGATGATGATAACTTAAGTAGGGGACGTATTGCAATTATTAATTAGTATTTTTTAATAGATATTAATTCACTGTTTTGTTTGCTAAACTACAGGCTAGTGGATCATAATATGAAATATAATCAAATTGAGTTGAAGTTGAAGAACCTGTGACAGGAAAAAACTTACTTTTTTGAAAAACAGCGCAGCTGTTGGACGTAAGAGCAACATATGATCTCCAGAAGTTCTTCACCTATTGCTTTGAAATTTTGATACAACGTTCCATTCGAATACGTGGATGTTTTTATATACCTACACTATAGATGCCACACCTATGACATGGTTTTCTTTTAAAATACAGTGCCATCTGTTGCACGTAATAGCAACACACGCTATACTAAATATGTTACGATTCCTTTTCAATGTTTCAGATTGTATTGACAAATTTAATTTTCATAGATTTCGATTTATTTGCATTTTGATTTGATTATTTTGTGTGACATTGCGTTGGAATTGAGCTGTGTTGTTTACCATACCGTTCATTTCGTGAGTATAGCTTATTTTTTTTATTTTTTCATTGTTTTTCATTTCGTTTTTTTTAAACTGTTTTTCTCATTTTTCAGTGATAGGAACATCAGATCATTAGAAGTTCCCAATTTTCTTATGGGAACATCAGATCTTTTGGGAATGGATAAGACGAGGGAGTAGGGGATGGTGGGGAGGATGATTGGACGGTGGAAGGGGGGGGGGGGTGGTGGTGGAGAGGACAAAAGGACAGGGAAGGGGGGGGGGGGATGGTGGGGGAGGACGAGGGGATGGGGGAGTGGAGAATGGTTGGGAGAACAAGGGGACAGGGGAAGGGGGAATAGTGGGAGGATAGGGAGACGGGGAATGGTTGCTTTGGCTTAGCAATGCACATGCGTTGCTGAGCCACAGCAACGCATGGCCGGATACAACTAGTAATATAAATATATATATAAATATATATATATATATATATATATATATATATATATATATATATATATATATATATATATATATATATATATATTGTGTGTGTGTACATAAAAAAGAATGGGGGTGGTAGGAGAAGATAATATTACTGTTCAGTGAGAAACCACAAGGTCTTCTCTGAATACTTTTTATTTCCTTCTCCGAGGCTATGGGTCCCCACATTGGCACCAGAGGTGGTACCCTCACAAACTTATATATATATATATATATATATATATATATATATATATATATATTATATATATATATATATATATATTATATATATATATATATATATTATATATATATATATATATAATATATATATATATATATATATATATATATATATATATATATATATATATATATATATATATATATATGTAGGTATTTGTAAATAAACACAATACAAAGGACATATTTCAAAATCCCGTTATTAAAGTGGAATGCGCTTTGGCACACTTCGTGCTAATAGCGGTTAATTAAATAACCAGCAGTAATCATCTAATGTAACTGCGCGATTTTGGATGTCATAAAGTTGTTTTTTTAACGTTTGGTTCACAAAATTTAAAATAAAAGGTTAGCATCCCGTTGTTAATTTACGTTAACAAATTTCTACTTAACAGCGTTGCTGTTAAATTTGGTTAATTTCAAGGCAAACATTATTGAGGTTCCGAGTCTCTACCTCCACAATATGGGTCTCCACAATTACACAATGGTAACCTAATTGGGTATCCCAAATGGGCAACCTAAATGGGCGTCCCAAATGGGTAACACACCATCCTCACACCATGGTCCCTATCACTGATTTATTGATTTAGCTCTAAAACAAATTTTTCTTTATCGAAATGAAGATGCTGATGATGCTTGACCTTCATCTCCCTACTCATCTTACAAGATGCTGGGAGTTTCTTCTGAGTGATCAGCATCCTGGAGACAGGGAATGGTCGTGATGATAACAGGTGTAGAGATTACCTGAACTAATAATAACCAACGCTTCATTAAAATAATCACAATTAATTTTTGGTTAAAAATTTAGGTTTTTTTAAATTAAATTTACAATGTTTTTGATAACGACTGTGACAGACAAGAGACGGCTGCTAACATGCTTAATTAATTTGCTACTGTTTTTTTTGGTATCTGTTTCTCTTCGTCGCGGTCTCTCTCTCTCTCTCTCTCTCTCTCTCTCTCTCTCTCTCTCTCTCTCTCTCTCTCTCTCTCTCTCTCTCTTATTCAGTTTTATTTGTCTCTCCTTTTTCCTATGTATCTGCGTCTACCTCTCTGTCTCGGTCTCTCCGTCTTTGGCTCTTTATCTCTGTTTTTCTGTCTCTGTCATTGTCTCTCTGTCTCTGTCTCTATCCCATTCTCTCTCTCTCTATCTCTTTCTCCCTTTCTTTCTCGTTTCCCTTCTCTGTTTCTGGCTAAGGCTTCAGAAACAGTTTTAGCCATTCGTTGATTTACTTGGCGACGCAACAGCTGACAGATCTCAAGGACAATCTGCATTTTCCACGATTCTGATTAAGCCACTTCAGGAAAATGACTTCATGTTGTTGTTGGGGAAACTGATTCACTTTTAGATGTATTTATCTCGCAATGTTATTACGAGAACATTTTTTTTATCTGTACTATTTCCTCTTCGTGCGTTCTCTCTCTCTCTCTCTCTCTCTCTCTCTCTCTCTCTCTCTCTCTCTCTCTCTCTCTCTCTCTCTCTCTCTCTCTCTCTCTCTCTTTGTGGGGGAGAGGCACTCTGATGCCTGCATCGTCCTACACATGTACTATCCTCACAAAAGCCAACAGCAATAGTGTGTCTGATCCTTGCACTGTCCACCTCCGTGTCACCTCCACAAAAGCACCAGTGTGTGTGCGTACGCGCGCGCGCGCGCGTGTGTGTGTGTGTGTGTGTGTGTGTGTGTGTGTGTGTGTGTGTGGAAGATGAACACCGGCCTCAAACGACCTTTAAATGTTTAATATCCGCAACACAACACACCCGAGAGATTCTCACGTCGACTAAGCTTGGCATCTGAGAGACTTACTCCTCAAAAAATAAGATCCCAAATCTTTACGCTGTGTCCACTAAATAGACAAAGTTTCTCAACACTGAGGTCTGTTGTGTGATACCGGGCATTACTGCAGGCTCAGGTGGCTATTGTACAGCTTGTTGCTTTAATATTCAGTCAGAGACTTAGCATATGAGTATATATACACGTATATATAACGTTTATATATCCTCCTGAATATTATATATATATATATATATATATATATATATATATATATATATATATATATATATATATATATATATATATATAATATGCGAACAAGCTTAGATGGTCCCCAAGCATATATGCAACTGAAAACTCCACACCCCACAAGTGACTCG
>NC_091231.1:11908644-11958644 GCF_040958095.1 Procambarus clarkii | reverse complement strand
TGGAGAGAACACAGATTGGGTTCTGGGAAACCCAATTTCTGTTCCCGTTCCAAATTTCAGGAATTTGAGTTCGCCATTTCAGGATTTAAATCAAGAATTAATTCAAGCGTTTTTTTCTGAGTATATCCTGAAGCGAATACAATCGCATACAATCTCTTGTTCGGTGCCATATATTGTACTATATAATGCAAGTGGGATCTCGGAGGGGATTTTGCTCAGTTAAAGGGAGGGAGAAAATTTTCAGGGGAAAGCACCAAGCCATTACGACTATATAGCACTTGGAAGAGGTTAGGTTATGAATTTGGGTTGGGACGGGTGGAAGGAATGGTGCCCCAACCACTTGTGAACGGTCGGGGATTGAACGCAGACCTGCATGAAGCGAGAATGTGGTTCTACCGTCCAGCCCAAGTTGAATGGGTAATGTTGTTCAGTTATAGAAAAGCATGATTTTTGTGGTTTGGTGTTGGGTTTACGGCCTATCAGCCTCCGGAAGATTGTAGAGACCACCGCATTTATATATATATATATATATATATATATATATATATATATATATATATATATATATATATATATATATATATATATATATATATATATATCCTTAAAATTCTCAAAAGATCTCTTTTTTAAAACCCTATTTAGATTTAGAGTCCAAAATAATAATGACTTCCAAGTTTGGATTCAAAATAGGATTTTAGCCATTTCGAAAGTGGTAGGTTGATAACTGAGAGATATGTTTACTTCTGAGAAGGATTAAGCATTATTCTTGCTTCCCCCCCCCCCCCCTTTTGATTTCTCCTCTAGCTTTCTCCTCTTCATTTCTTTTATTGCTTTTTATTTTTTTTCGGCCCTTTTTCTCTAGTATTCTCTCCTTGCTTTTCCATTGCTTTCTCCCCTTTCATTTCTTCCCTTGCTTTCTCCCCTTTCTTCCCTTGTTCTCTCGCAAGACTCTCTTCTATAGCTATTATTCTCCTTTCATTATTCCCTTCCCTGATTTATTTAGTTCACTGCTCTTGGTCTCTCTCGCAACATTGAGTCTTGCGTTCTCTCTCCACCCTTGCTCCTCATTATCTCTCCCTTCACCTTTCTCTCATTTTTATTTTATATATTTAAACTAATACTAAGGTTCATTAGGAATGGCATTGATATTCTTCAATGAAACTTGCAGGCTATGAGCGGTTATCCTGGATCAGCTAGCTCTCTCTCTCTCTCTCTCTCTCTCTCTCTCTCTCTCTCTCTCTCTCTCTCTCTCTCTCTCTCTCTCTCTTTCTCTCTCTCTCTTGAGAGTACTTGAAAAAGCGATTAGTACCATTATTAAGACTTAAATCCTGTGAAGATTGATCCGAAATCTTTACGGACTCTTAAGAATGAGGATGCTGAGATGAGGAGATGAAGATGCTCTTCTCTCATGGATTTAAAACATTGCAATAAATTACCAAATTATTTACTAGTTTGCAAATGATGCATTTTATTTGGAAATTGGTGTATTTAATAACAAATTGGTGTATTTGTTTGCAAATTGGTGTATTTGATTACAAATTGGTGTATTTGTTTGCAAATTGGTGTATTTGATTACAAATTGGTGTATTTGTTTGCAAATTGGTGTATTTGATTACAAATTGGTGTATTTGTTTGCAAATTTGTGGATTAGTTTGCAGAATTGTAATAGCTTGCAGTCTGTTGCATTTATTTGCAAACTGATGTATTTGTAAATTTATTTGTTTTCACATTTGTTTTTGTTTACATTTTGGAGTATTTGTATAAAAATTTGGTGTATTTGCAAATTAGGGTATTTATATGAAAATTTGAATATTTGCTTGCAAACTGATGTATTTGTTTGCAAATTCGTGTATTATTTTGCAAATTTGTCTGCCAAATTGGTTTATTTGTAGGCAAATAGATATATTACGCCATCAAATTCAAGCGAGACTTTCATGAAACTGTTGAATTAGGTCGTTTTATGTTAATTTAATCAGTATCTTAACATGGCGGTATATGGCTGTTCCCCTGCTCGTAGAGGAGAGTAGGAAGAGAGCCTTTGGGTTATCTACTTTTAATCGTTATTAGTACTGAGACAAGCTCTATATTTCCGCATTTCCTGTTATATATCAAAGCTGTTTGTCACTAAGCCATGACGCTAAGTCAGAGGGAGTGGGGAAAGCGCCTTGCTTTCAATTTTAGATCTTTATCCTCACTTAAATAGAGTTAGGAGTAGAGTCCATACATAGATATTTCTACCTTCTACAGTAGAGATATCTTCTTCTTTAAGTTCTCTAAGATCTTTAATCTCTACTTCCCTAAGTCACGAACCAATGTGTTATCTGTCGTATCTTTTCAGATGGTATATTTTCATTTGTCCTTTTCTCCATCTCCGCTTACGTCTCTTCCTCTCCTCTCTCTGTCTCCTCTCTCCCGAGTTCCTACTAAATTGTTCTATATAACCGATATTTCTTGTTCTAAATGACGGGGAAATTTCCAGTTTCCTAGGGAAAGTCCCCGGCCGGAAGACCGACATGGGCAATAATCCCCTGATGTGCGGTTTCCAAAATTTCAAAATTTTGGTCTTAATTTGTGTATTTAATATCCAGTAGAAATATTTTACAATCTATTGTTCAGGAGATGTTTATGGTCCCGTTTTCTTTGCTTATTTTGTTGGGCATATTCGAGTTTGTTTCAGATATATTCTTTAGTGTGTGTGTGTGTGTGTGTGTGTGTGTGTGTGTGTGTGTGTGTGTGTGTGTTTGTGTGTGTGTGTTTGTGTGTGTGTGTGTGTGTGTGTGTTTGTGCGTGTGTGTGTGTGTGTGTGTGTGTGTGTGTGTGTGTTTGTGTGTGTGTGTGTGTGTGTGTGTGTGTGTGTGTGTGTGTGTGTGTGTGTGTGTGTATGCGTGTGTGTGTGTGTGTGTGTGTGTGTGTGTGTGTGTGTATGTGTGTGTGTGTGTGTGTGTGTGTGTGTGTGTGTGTTTGTGTGTGTGTGTGTGTGTGTGTGTGTGTGTGTGTGTGTGTGTGTGTACTCACCTAGTTTTTCTCACCTAGTTGTGCTTGCGGGGGTTGGGCTCTGGCTCTTTGGTCCCGCCTCTCAACCGTCAATCAACAGGTGTACAGGTTCCTGAGCCTATTGGGCTCTATCATATTTACATTTGGGCTCTATTATATCCATCTCTATCAGTGTGTGTGTGTGTGTGTGTGTGTGTGTGTATACTGTTAGCAAGGTTTGTGTATACTGTTAACTGAGGGCATACACAGCCCTCGTTATCTACCATACCACAAATGCCTTCTATAAAACCGATAAATATCTACCACACCGATCTATCACATTAGAGATAATACACATTATTGTATCACACTATTGTTTGTCACAATAGTAATAATACATAAATGTATTTTTGTGTACAAATTTTTTGGTAATGCTTTTAGGGAAAATTTAATTTTTTCTTAACTGATGATCTGGGATTTTTTTATGTAAGTATTAAGGGAAATTCATAAGGTTGAGGAGTATATTTTATTTTTTCTATGTCTTAGTGTTTTCTATAGCACTAAGGTGGATATTTTTTTCTTGTTATTTTTTTGATGGACAGTTTTTTTTTAACATTTTTAAACTTTTCTTTTTTCCTTTTTGTCATTTTCTTCTGGACACAAATTGGAAATATAAAAAAGGAATGAGCTTAGAATAATTTTAATTAATGGGATATTTTCTGTTTTTTTCTGTAAAAAAAAACTTTTTTAGGACGACTTCTGTTTTTATACAGTGTCTCATATATCACATATTAATATATGCTCATCAAGCAGTAATTTGATAATTATATGTAAAGAAAATACTGTTTACATTTTTTAATAATTAAAAATAATAAAAGTAGAAATTGACATAACAAATTGATTTTAATATTTTGTTAAATAAAGAGCAATACACGAAGCGTGTTTTTAAGTATTATCATTTTCAAATTTAAATTACAAAATTCCTGGAAATTTTAAATAAAGTCAAAGAGAAAATAGGCTTAGCAACAGTGTTTTTCAACGTATCTTACCTGGATCTTACCTGAAGTGAGTTCTTGGAGTTGTTCTACCCCACAAGCCTGACCTGAGATCAAACTTGACTTGTGATAGCTTGATCCAACAGGCTGTTGCTTGGAGTGGCACGCAGGTTGCAACTTCCGGCACTTCTTGAAGGAACGTGTCTAACAAAAATGTAATTTTTATGAAGTCCACTTTTGCTCCGGCAGTATTTCTTATATTTTTTGGGAGGACATTATGAAAATTGTGACTGACACAAACATCGGTTCATCAATTTTATCATGCTCTACATTAAAAAAATAGGGATTTTCACAAATTTCAATTAATATTTATATTTGAGCATATTGTGCATATTTAGGCGTAGGGTTGGTTAGGTAAATAGGTTCTGTTGGCGATTATATGTATTTGAAGCACGTGGGTGAAGCATTTACAGCGTTGGGATTCGAACTGAGGTCAGCGAAGCACTGTTCGAGAAATGAAAAATGATACTATAATCACCACACTGTAAAACACCTCACCATTAACCTTATATTAGAAATATGATACAGCCTATTATCTTTACGGGTTATTCATGCCCGTGCCGCCTCTTGAGTGGCTTAAGCTTCACCAATCTAATATATATTTACTCATGACTCATTCACCTTCTTACCCACCAATTAGCCTCACCTACTCACCCCGACCCATACCCCCACAGCCTATACGGTCTACATACCATTAAATGGTATTACCATTACCATTTAATGGTAATTAAATTAAATGCTATATTACCATTAAATACCTCCGCCATTAAATTTAAAGCCCCTCGCGTGTTTACAAGGGCTAAATTACCGACGGGGGAATAAAATGTTTGAGAGTCTATAAAGCCTATGATGGGATGGAAAAGCAAGCGACGTTTGGACTTTAAGGTGCTCTGTTCCGTCTCCCCCATCCCTTCCCAAGTCTCCGCTCTCCGTTTTCTCTATTTGTCACTCCGTAAAGAAATGCAACTGTTTTGCCTAACCACAATCGTACGATCTTAAGTTAATCGGCCTAAGCTCTTAAGAACGGTGTATAGAAAACGTGTTGATCTTCTATTGTTCCTACGTCATATATTGCAATGGTTGACCCCCAGTATTACGACCTGTCGATCTTCTCGTAGGATCTTGTAGGATCTTGTAGGATCTTGTAGGATCTTGTAGGATCTTGTAGGATCTTGCACTCTGCCAATGACGGACACATATGATCCTCCAATAGTCAATTTCTTTAGAGAAAAGTTTAACTTTTTAAATTCCAGAATTAACTTTATAGGAAGGAATATATTGCTAATTACTTGAAGTGTGAATTTCTATTTGACTTCTTATAGTTGATTATCATTATTGATTAAAACTTTTATCATGAACTATTAAGTAGCTAAATTGTTCTTGTTAGCAATGTTAGGGGTGTGTGCAGGCCCTGGCAGTATATTGGTGGCTGGAGCCATTAGTGGTGGCTCCATAACCCTCATTAATGAGGTGGAAAGAGCCACAAGAATAAATAGCTACTCCATCTTTATTTTTGGTGTCGACAGACCTGCTAGAGAAGATTTGATCAAGTTATTTTCCCAACATTTTTTATATAAAATTGTCAAGATACATTTGTCTCACTTCCTGAGGAGACATATTGAATAATCCGCCCAAGAAAATCCCTCCTTTCAAATCCCATGAAATCCCATTTCATCTAGTTCTTCTCCCCAATAAATCAAGTATTCGGGAGATGAGTGAATTCGCCATAAATAGGATCTTGAAAACAAAAAACTTTCTAAGATGCTGACCTACTAATCTCTTCAATTGGAGCAAAGGTAACTAGTTCACTTTGTCTTGACTCATTAATAACGGAGATTAATTGAAAATCAAAATTGAAATACTTTCATAAAATGTTTGTTTTGTTCATTTACAGTTGGATTAGTCTGCACAAGTTTACTTTAAGTTACTATAATCAGACTTGGGTGTCAGTCAGTCAGTAAGTTGTGAACCTCTGGGAATCTTTCTGTTTTATTGCACTGATAAATGATCGTTCACAGCAGGAACTAGGTGCAGCTAGCAGCAGGAACCAGGTGCAGGCAGCAGGAGCCAGGTGCAGGCAGCAGGAGCCAGGTGCAGGCAGCAGGAGGCAGGTGCAGGCAGCAGGGAGCCAGGTGCAGGCAGCAGAAGCCAGGTGCAGGCAGCAGGAGCCAGGTGCAGGCAGCAGGAGCCAGGTGCAGGCAGCAGGAGCCAGGTGCAGGCAGCAGGAGCCAGGTGCAGGCAGCAGGGAGCCAGGTGCAGGCAGCAAGAGGCAGGTGCAGGCAGCAGGAGCCAGATGCAGGCAACAGGAGCCAGATGCAGGCAGCAGGAGCCAGGTGCAGGCAGCAGGAGCCAGGTGCAGGCAGCACGAGCCAGGTGCAGGCAGCAGGGAGCCAGGTGCAGGCAGCAAGAGGCAGGTGCAGGCAACAGGAGCCAGATGCAGGCAGCAGGAGCCAGGTGCAGGCAGCAAGAGGCAGGTGCAGGCAGCAAGAGGCAGGTGCAGGCAGCAGAAGGGGTCGCACCAATATGTTCGATGCCACTCGGAAGGGCCATAAAGAGGAGGATTTACAGCTCTGGCATGCCATGGTTTTTATTCCTTGTACCCCTCTTCCCCCCCCCCCCTGGCCAGTCTTCCTTGCCCCTCCCTCTCCTTCTCCCTCATGCCCCTCTCCATCTTCTCCTTCCCTCCAACCCCCTCTCAATCCATCCCCCATTCTTCCCCTTTCCCTGGCGTCATTCCTTTATCTGCATATCCCAGGCTCCTTTCTCTTGATATCACCTTACCCACCTCCCTTCTCTTTCCTGGACCCCCTCCATCCCTTCCCTCTTTCCCCCCCCCCCCCTTCCCTTTTCCTCTATCCCCCCTTTGCCCTTCCAGTCTCTGGCGAAGAGTGTCGCTGCTGGAGACAAATAATCAGGCATCATGGAAGACAAAAGTACAGTTTAAGCATTTGTGTTCCATTCATCTCGACACGTCCAGCATCCATCTTATGGCCAGCAAGATGTGTCCGGGAGATGGGGGGATGCTGCTGGAGATGCAGTAGAGCTTAAGGAGATAAAGTTGATCTATATAAGAAATAATCTTGTATCTTGAGTGACTGGGGGAGATGCTGTGAACACGAGGATGATGCTGTATCTGTCTTCTCGTCTAATGCTGCATTTGCATCATTGTTCTAGGTTGCAATGATCCTTGTCTAAGGTTCGGAGAATCAACATTGTGTTACATATTAATATTTTTTGTTCTGGCTAAAGGGGGGATACAGTACCGAGATGAGTCTGTTAAATTGTAATGCTGTATTAAACCGCAAATAATTAACGTAACGGCAAATTGGCTTCGAATTGGTTTCATAAAATAGGTTTCAAGCGATTGGTTAATGTCTGCTGAGATTGTATATACAAACGGTTGATTGTTTACTCAAACGGAAGGTAATTGACTCATACGAACTGTCCCAAGCGTTGACACACGCGATATGGATTTGTGTGAGCTGTTACATTTCATAGCACACTGTATTTGGTACGGTGGTGACCATATTGTACCATGGCTAGGTGTCAGTTGAGGGGACAGGTTGTGGAAGGTTGCTCCCTCCCCTACCTATCCCCCCATAGGTAGGGGAAGGGAACTGTATGGCTGAGGGAGGATGGTAGGAGGGTAGGGGGTTGAGTAGGATGGGTGGTTGATTTGGGGGTAGTGATCGTGGTTAGGGAGGATGTTGAATGGTTAGGTGGGAAGGGATAGGGAAGATAACGGACTAGGTGGAGGGATTGGACGAGGTGGCGAGAGATTGGGGAATGGTGTAAACTAGTTGGATGAAAGGGGCATTATTAACCAAAGAGGCATTATTGACCAAAGGGGGATTATTGACCTAAAGGAGATTATCAACCAAAGGTGGTTTATTAACCAAAGACAACTCCATAAGAGTCTCAGCTGAGTGAAGATTGTTTCGTATGATCAATATCGCCCGCGGCGTGAAGAATTATGCGTTCCAAGCAACTCAATTATGCTCTAAAACATTCCTTTTGAAGACGATATCGGTCGGTTTCACATCTTTTCGATTTTTTGTTTCGTTTCATTTTATTCAATTTTGTTTAAAGTAGAGGTCATTTGTGCTGTGTTTAGCTACCTGGGAAGGCATTATGAGACGAACTCATGCTCCTGGGCCCCGACTTTCTTAATGTTTTGCGTGTGATACCAAAAGTGTAGATACAGAGTGGGAGCTACGCTCATGGTGTCCCGTCTTCCCAGTACTCTTTGTCTTATGTCGTGGGTGTGAGTGTGTATTAATTCATGTTTGTTAATAAGTAATTAAAGATATTGGTTGAGGACTACACTAATAGGTTGTCCGTCTTCCTGGATCATTGTAGCATAATTAGCATTTAACTTCAAGTGGATTTCATATATAAATTGTCTCCTGGTATTAATAATATATATATATATATATATATATATATATATATATATATATATATATATATATTATAGTAAATACAGACAGTAAGTCAGAATAATGGTATTGAAACTTAAACACGAAACCAAAGAATTGACGACGTTTCGTTCGGGTCTGGACCATTATCAGTTCGTGATAACGGTCCAGAACGGACCGAAACGAAACGAGAGGGTTTAATGTCTTATCTACGAAATGATGTGTAGCCGAGGTCTGAAATGTGGGATCCCTCTATTGTTGCTCACTCTGGTGCTATCATTCTTTTATATTTATTTATCTTAAGAAGATTTTCACACCACAACAGCTGTTTGCAACAAAGTTACGTAACTTACAAAAAAAGGAAGCTTTCCTTATTAAGACCACTCATAGCCCAGTCGATAGAGAGTCGGCCTTACACGCGTGGTGTCCCCGGTTCGACACCCGGGAGTACACCGGAGATGGTGACGTAAAAGACAACTTTTAAACAATATAGCAACTGGAGAAATATCAAGAGAGCTGGCAAGATATATTTCAGCCCAGGTGAATGGGAAAATTATGTAACTTACCTTTTGGATGAAGAGGATTCATCTTTTTACAAGAGCAAAGTCTTGCCCAATTCAGAAGCTTTTTTTGACCTTTATTTTGACTTAAGATGTTTTTATTCCCTATGGACTTATTAATGCTGTGAAGGAAACTCTCTTTCATTATGGATCAAGCTTTTATTATTGGTACACAGAGAAGGTTTTAGTTGCTTTCAGCCGTCCTTTGCCCTGGCCTCAGTAGGCTTCCCTCACTAACCTTACCTATTCCCCCTTTCAAGACGTTTCCCTTCCTTGTCAGCCATATCAATCCCACCCATTTCCTACCTCAGCCCCTTCTATCAGGGACAGGCTGATAGTGTGTTCGGCTCTCCTGGGGCTGGGACAGAGGACGGCTAAAAGCGCACGACATAGAAGCCACAGGAAGGACATTTCAGGTCCCGAATTTCTCAATATTTCGACAAACAGATTCCTGCACCATCCTTCTTTCTCCCTTCTATAACAAGGAACAAAAGCATCCAGTTCTCGTTAACTAGTGAGGATCGAAAACGTCCAACAATCGCTTGTCTAACTATAGGGAGGAGATCGAGCAGGTTACCTGAGCATCGGGATGAATACTGAAATAATACCCCCCCAAAAAAAATCCCGAATCTTTGAGAATTCAGGTACAGGATCCCTCTCTGAGGACCCGCCTGGTGTAGGCTCAGCAGCTAGATATGTTTACATGGCACTAAGAAACATGATAGACTCGTTTCCGTCTGACTAAGCCGTGTTATGCATTTTACGTTTATATAATTCTCAAAAAATGAAAGACATTATGTTTGTGATTGAGACGAGATTAATGCTGCTTTGGTCTTTTTCCTATTTTAACATATTTTTTTCCGGCATTAAACAGCATTGTATTTTGGAGAGGTTTTCATCTGCATTTATATACTAGTATGCTTAATTATCACTTATATGCATAAATCACACATGCATTCATAATATTTGAATACATACTTATATAAATAGTTCATATGTATACACTTCCTTCACTACCAACGTGTTGAATGAAATATGCTAGGCGTTATTTGCTTCACTAATCACCTTTTGTATAACAACCACAACGTTACCTGTAAACAGCATGATTTATGGTGCCAACATTTATATATATATAAAAGCAAGCATAACTGCACTTTCCCGAATATCAACAGGTGGTTAACCACCGCCCAGTTAGTTGAACCATCATTCTAAGTGTAAACTGACATTTCAGAACATGTTGGATCAAACAATCATTCTAAGCCAGTCGTGATTGGGAAATAAGTAAGAGGGGGGGGGATGAATTTTGAGGCTCTGTGGGTAGTTCAGGCGTGTGTACAACGAAGGGGTAATTGTCTAGTTTGGTTATGGTGATTGGTAGAGAGTTGTTGGTTTGAAGCTCTGGTTGTTATTATGGTTGTGTGTGTGTGTGTTTGTGTGTTTGTGTGTGTGTGTGTGTGTGTGTGTGTGTGTGTGTGTGTGTGTGTGTGTGTGTGTATGTGTTGCTTGTGTGTGCGTGTTTGTATGTGTGTTGTGTATTATGTGTACTCGTGTGTGCGTTGTGAATGTATGCTCTGCTTACGTGTATGTGTTTGAAGGGGTTGAGTGGTGTGTGTGTGTGTCTGTCTGTTTATCTGTCTGTCTGTGTTTCTGTCTGTTAGAGAGAAATAGAACCTTTGCCCCGCGCCATACAATGTAGATACTCAACTTGATCTATACCATCAACTCTACACTGTCTACCTCTGTCCTTTCTCTCTCCCCCCTCTCACCCACTCTCCTTCCTTCCATCTCTCCCTTCTCCTCTATCCTCTACTCTTCTCCTACCCCCCTCCACATCTTTCACCCACTCTCTCTGCTTTTTCACCATCCCCTGTTCTATTTACACCTAGCATCTAAGGCCAATTCTCTTATTTCCTCTTCCTCTTTCTCGCTTTCTTTGCCTCCTCCCTCTCTTTATTTCCCTGTTTTCATAGGTACACACACACACACACACACACACACACACACACACACACACACACACACACACACACACACATACATACACACACACACACACACGCACACACACACACACACACACACACACACACACACACACACACACACACACACACACACACACACACACCTACACACACACACACACACACACACACACACACACACACACACACACACACACACACACACACACACACACATCTTGTATATCAACACAACTCATCACATAAGCAAGGCTATTATTTCCATATTTCTCTCTGAAGAGCGCTTAAACTAGAGCTGATGTTTACAAACTTAAATGAGAATATATATTATTACTGTACCAAAATATTCCAAACATTTTTAAGAACTGCAAACAACCTTTAATTGAAAAAAAAATTAAGATATAAATTAACCTTGTGGGCAGAATATGCTCAAGTAACGTAGAATCGACGTAGAATCGACGTAGAATCGACGTTACATGTGAGCCTTAATAATTACCCATACATATATCACTAATTTATATAAATGAGTCTTTTATTTCAATGATTCATAATTGCTTGTATATATATTTTATCTATATGAAACAAAGCTTGAATGACCTCCAAGCTGTAAATCATTATAAACTCTATCAACCTGACAGGATTCGAATCTACGAGGCCAGGGTACCCGATACCTGCAAGAATCGATACCACTCCACCATCGACGGTGGAGTGGTTCTGTGGTAGCCAGTGGGGTGATTTCAGGTTCGCATCCCCTCGGGGTCATAAATTTAATAATAATAATCTTTATATTTATATCTTTTTTTTAGTCTGTTTAATGGATGTATTGGAAACTGGGTCAAATATTTAAGAAGCTCCTCCTGCAGGAAATACAGACCTTATTGCACGTGGTTAAAAAGTTGTTTCTTCTTTGCTCTCGTGAAGCTATTGACAAAATGACTATCTTTACAGGGGGCTTCGTAGCCAGGTGGATAGCGCGCAGGACTCGTAATTCTGTGGCGCGGGTTCGATTCCCGCACGAGGCAGAAACAAATGGGCAAAAGTTTCTTTCACCCTGAACGCCCCTGTTACCTAGCAGTAAATAGGTACCTGAGAGTTAGTCAGCTGTCACGGGCTGCTTCCTGGGGGTGGAGGCCTGGTCGAGGACCGGGCCGCGGGGACACTAAAGCCCCGAAAGCATCTCAAGATAACCTCTCAAGATAACCATCTAGTTAGGTCAGACGTTCAGAGAGAAGAATCGTAACCTTTGGGAGGCCACAATAGTTAGGAGGATCCTCAAGTTGGGACTTATTTCTTGCTTTAGGAAATCTCTCTGCCTAAGATAGGACTCTGATTGACAAAGACAATACTCTGTGTTGCTAAGTGGGACATGGGGTATAGACATGGGGCAGGTTGAAGAGGGGAAGCATGGGCACTCGGGCATGGGGTATGCATAAAAAGTGATGAAAAGCTGCCACCACAACCTATAGGAAAGCTCCATTATGTGTGGTGATTGCCAGTGAAGGTAGTTTTTCTAAACACAATGTACAGCTCCTAACGTGGATTATAAATCATATACAAAAAAACGAAAATACAGATTCGTGGACCTCTGTCACTTACAAATTATTAAAAAAACAAATTGATGTCTGTTTTTTTGTTATAGAAATTTATGTAAGAACATATTATTATTTGAATTAAAGATCAATATCCAAGAACTATTCCTCCATACCTGCAACCAAAACCAGTAAGTAAGCCAAAACACACACACACACACACACACACACACACACACACACACACACACACACACACACACACACACACACACAGGCTCCCTGGCCTGTACAAAATACAATTATATAACAATAAACCAATTTTTTTAATATTTAACTAATACTTCAGGCATCCTGACCAGCAGGCCTAGGAGGCCTGGTCGAGGACCGGGCCGCGGGGACGCTAAGCCCCGAAATCATCTCAAGATAACACCTCAAGAAGGAGCCCTAACAGAGTACACAATCAGGATTTTTTCTTAACCTTTTCTTAACTTTTCTTCAACAATTATAGCCCAAATGCATAAATCTCTAATAAGCAACGCTGAGTACAGACTGGGGCAGGTAGATGGATGACCGTGAAGGGTAGATATGGTAGATAAAAGTAGATAAAATGGAGAAGTAGGTTGGTGGTAAGATGGAGACATTGGTTGTGGCTAGTAGTATTTGGGGAATGGAAAGTATAGTAGATGGACCTATAGAGAGTAAGGCAAATGTATTTATAGAAAGTATAACACACTAACCAATAGAAAGTATGGCAGACGAGCCTATAGAACCTATAGAAAGTATTGCAGAGAGATCTATAGAAAGAATAGCTGAAGGCTGAATATAGACAAACGATGAGGAAGTCAAATGGATATAAACTAAGATTGATAAACTGAGCTAGAGATTGATATCTATATTCAGACAGACATACATAAAGACATACTGAAAGAGAAATAGATAAACAAAAAAAAACGAGTAATATGTACACATACATATATACAATTTGGCAGTGGGTTGATAGAAGGCAAAAGCAGAGTTGATGGATTGACAAAGCTCAGTCCATCAACTATCCCAAGATCAGTCGACAAACTATCCTAACTATCTACTTACAGTCTTCTAAGATCTGCTGGCAGACTGATCCAAGCTCAGATGATCCAAGATCCAAGAGCCAAAAAATAAAATATAAGGAAATAATTAAGGACTAATTCTGGAATAAGGAATAATTCGAGAATAAGGAATTATTTGATAGCAGGGAATAATTTGGGAATTAAGAATAATTAATGAATAAAGAATGATTAGGGAATTAGGAATAATTAATGAATAAGGAATAATCAGAGAATATGGAATAATTAGAAGGGAAACAATTGATTTGAAATAATTTACAGAAAAATGGTGGTTGCCGATTGTGGTTATGATTGATGATGGTCATGGTTGATGGAGATAGTAGTGATTGGTGGTGATTGATGGTGGTGGTTGATGGTAATGATGGTCATTGATGATAGTGGTGGTTGATGATTATAATGGTGGTTGATGGTGATGATGCTGGTTGATGGTGGAGGTTGACAAAGCTGGAGGAGGAGGTAGAAGGTGGTGGTTGATCCAGGTAGTTGATGGTAGTTAAGGGGGTAATAATGGTGATTGATGGTGATGGAAACGAATAGTGGTGGAAAAGGTGGTTGATGAAGGTCATCAATTAGGATGGTGGTGGAGGATAGCAGACGATGGATGTAGACTTGTGAGGATAGCAGACGATTGGTGTAGACTTGTGAGGATAGCAGACGACGTATGAAGACTTTTGAGGATATCAGACGACGTATGAAAACTTAAGAGGATAGCAGACGATGGATGTAGAGTTCAAGATATCGTAACAGAGACTAGCCCAAACCCACTCCCCCCCCTCCCCTCTTTTAAGAAACAACCCCACATTCACCTCAAGACAATACATTCCCATCCTTCATAGGAGAGGATAAAATCCCAAGCCGTATAACCCTGTATAGTGAAGCGATGACATCACAGAACACACATACACAGGCCAAAACTCAACAATATAGAAGCTCTCACCATTCAATATTCTCCTACGTATCTTCCTAATATATATTTACAATATATATATATATATATATATATATATATATATATATATATATATATATATATATATATATATATATATATATATATATATATATATAATTATTGTGTAACATTTTACATTGATTATATACACACTTCTTTGCATAAAAGAAGTGTAACATAGTTAACATTGAAAATTAATTAAGCATCATCATCAAGTCTAAAATGTTGACGCTCTTTCGCGTTTATGGATTGAGAGAGCTACCAAATACAGCCGATGTAAACAAAGTCACGTGACTGCCTGGCAACCCATCAGGATTGCCAACACAACTGACACGGTCGAGGTTGGCAGCACCGTTGATCCAGCACTTCGTACTGAAAAGAGAAATTAAACCAAAAAAATTAATATATATATGTGACAGCATTTATGTGGGACGAAAATATCAGATTAATAGAGACGAGAAAAATGATAAAATCATGAATATTATGTTTTTGTTTTTTTGGGTTTGTTCTTGTCAAGTACATTTTGTTGTAGAACAGATGACAGCTTCAACACCAGCACAAAAGTGACTGTCCAAGATTTCAGCCCTACAGCACTGATATTGTTGACCAGACCACACGCTAGAAGGTGAAGGGACGACGACGTTTCGGTCCGTCCTGGACCAATCTCAAGTCGGTTGTGAAATGGTCCTGGAATGGTCCAGGACGGACCGAAACGTCGTCGTCCCTTCACCTTCTAGTGTGTGGTCTGGTCAACATACTTTAGCCACGTTATTGTGACTCATCGCCTGCAACACTGATATTACAGCAACAAAACAACAGTGACAGCCGCAACAGTGCAACATTGCAACAGTGACACCCCAACAGTGCAACAGTGACAGCCCCAACAGTGCAACATTACAACACTGGCACAACAACAGCAACACAACAGGAAAAGCAGAAAGTTCCAAAAGTCAAAAATCAAAATCAATTCTGTAATTTAATGAACTCGAGTAACGTGAGGGGAATACATGGAGTTAAACTACTGTTTTAGGGCATTGATTAAGTCCTGTTGTCACTTATGGACTCTGAAAAACTATATTAATTTTCATTAACGAAGAATTATATTAACTCTCATTAGGAGTGACATTTTAAGCGCAATTTTGTAAATATTTTTTTAGATAAATGTAACGGATTTTAGTGAAAAATCGCCCAAGAACGATGTATAAAGTGGTACAAAAACGAAGTTATTCGAAAACGTATAACTATGAGGGGGGAAATTAAATTAAAAATTACTTTAGGGGTTTCGCGTTAATACATCATCAAAAGTATATAAAAAAAGTAAATAAGTAAGCAGGAAAGAGGGAGGTGACAAGTGGGTTGAAAAAACTAAGTCTTTATAATACATTCGTTCATGAAGATAAGAAAATGAGGAAACAACAGACGGCCTAATGATCAATACATGTCAGTTCATGGAATTAATGTTCTACTGGGGATAGGTGTTTATTGATCATCTCGCTAAGATCATTTCTCAATTGATCCGTCTAAAATTAATATGAAAGTGTACAAACCTTTACTAACTTTCACGTTATATGGCTTATGTAATTTTAATTAAAACAGATTCAATAATCTTTCTATGATATATTCAATTGTAAAATTCATTTTTAATAGAAATATTATTGAATCTGTTTAATACAAATTACAAAAAACCATTAAATATAAATATTAGTAATGGTTTATACACATTGAATCCATTACTAATGATTACATTAAAAAGCGATCTTAGTAAAATGATTAATAGACAACTATATTCCCGATAGGGACATTACTTCTTGTAACTACTTCCTGTAATGGTCATTAGTCCGTCTGCAGTTTCCTCTTTTTTCTAATCTTCACCAACCAATAATATACAGATATCAGTTTTAACCTCATATGTGACTGTTTCTTTTCCTGTTTAAACATTCAAGTATTGTATTACATTGTTAATACTTTTGATGCTGTATTGATCAGCACAAAAGTTCTCCTTTTCATTGAAATCGTTAAATTTTCCTTCGTAGTAATACGCTTTCTTATAATTTATCGTTTATTACCATTAATGTATATTTGTATTCAAATATTTCACTTGAGAATATACTTCGCCAGAATAATATTTAGAACTGAGGTATACTTGCTGGTTGACCAGTAATTAAAGCCAATGAAGGCTTCATAACCGGTTGATAGGTCTTAAGCCTCACGCCAAGCCATCTGGCTCCTCTCTCTCGCTCTACACATAGATATATATATAATATATATTATTAAATATGACCGAAAAAGTAAGACTAATAATTCTAAGACAAATTTTCTCAATATTTCTTATATTTCTTTTCACTGTTGATGGTAATTGAAAAATCAATTCTCCAAAATTCATTTTTATTTCTAGTCTAATTTAGCCCATATATAATATATATATAATCTTGCAACATATAATACACAGTTGCTCATCTCTCCATCTCTCAATTCCAGAGGACAACTACTGTGCTAAGTAATTGGTCGTCTTTATAATTCGCTTCATAAAGTACGAGTCGCCTTCCTGGCAAGTGTTGCAATAACGAACCAGCTCGTTAAAGTGAGACTGTGCTCTTGAGAGTGTGATGAATATAATTAGTGTCTGCTTTCAGGGATTTTGTATATTCTAAGGGCCTTGTTAATCTCCCCCACTCTATATAAAGTTTAGGTGTATAATGGGAATTTTAAGTTGTGACAGTCATCTTGAGGTTATCTTGAGATGATTTCGGGGCTTTAGTGTCCCCGCGGCCCGGTCCTCGACCAGGCCTCCACCCCCAGAAAGCAGCCCGTGACAGCTGACTAACACTCAGGTACCTATTTTACTGCTAGGTAACAGGGACATAGGGTGAAAGAAACTCTGCCCATTGTTTCTCGCCGGCGCCTGGGATCGAACCCAGGACCACAGGATCACAAGTCCAGCGTGCTGTCCGCTCGGCCGACCGGCTCCCCATGGTGTTATGGTGTTTGTCTGGGTGTATCAGAGTGTTCCTCCACTTGGCCTGGGTGGTAGAGCGACAGATGGCTGGCTACATGCAGGTCGGCGTTCGAGCCCCTATAATCCCCAGTCTCTATAGCCTGTGAATATCCTACTAATTACCATCTGATATTCATTATCTTATAATTATCTTACTCTATTCCCCCCTAATTATTTCTTGATAATCGACCTCACCTTACGTAAAACCTATTAATTATCGTTTTGTTTTTAATATTCATAATATATACTCCAGCAAATAGTTTATCATTTAGACATATTACAATTTAGCCCTCCCAAAACTTATTTTATTACCTCATAATTAATATAATGCTCTCCCAAACTATTTAGTAATTATTAAGCATTAGACTTTATTTACTATGTGGCGCGCTTAATACCCATTAAGTGATTAAACTCACACGTATGTAATATTTATGTTCCGTCAATTCAATTATCGGATAATACAACATTTAACGCATCTAGTGTTAGCATACTGTCTTAGGATGTGAGAAGTCTACTCAGCATAGTTTCTCAAAGTCTACTCAGCATAGTTTCTCATAGTCTACTCAGGCATAGTTTCTCATAATATACTCAGCACAGTTTTTCAAAGTATATTCAGCATAGTATCTCAAAGTATAGGCAGTATAGTTTCTCGTAGTATATTCTTCATAGAGAAGTGATCTAGAACACCATGGTATACTTACGTATATACTTCATAGAAAAGTGGTCTAGATCAACATATACCTAAGTATGTTCTTCATTTAGAAGTTATCTAGCTCAACAGAGTATAACTAAGTATACTTAACAAAAAAATCTGTTTTTTTCCTAACCGTAGGGGCGTTTCAAGGGGCCTCGTAGCCTGGCCAAGGGGCCTCGTAGCCTGGTGGATAGCGCGCAGGACTCGTAATTCTGTGGCGCGGGTTCGATTCCCGCACGAGGCAGAAACAAAGGGCAAAAGTTTCTTTCACCCTGAATGCCCCTGTTACCTAGCAGTAAATAGGTACCTGGGTGTTAGTCAGCTGTCACGGGCTGCTTCCTGGGGGTGGAGGCCTGGTCGAGGACCGGGCCGCGGGGACACTAAAGCCCCGAAATCATCTCAAGATAACCTCAAGATAACCGTATACAGGATTAGATTAGTGGATTAGATGAGTGGATTAGCGAATCTTCTCGCTTATGGTTTATACAGCTTAGCGAGGAAGTATAACGATAACGGGTATAGCTGCTATCATCACCAATCACACCCTCTCACTGCTATCATCATCATTCATATCACTAGAATAACATTTAGAATTTCAAGAACATTTCAAGAACATCTCAAGAACACTGTTCGATCTATGGACAGGATATCGATGTTTGTCCTCAATGACAGAACCACCTTATGCAGTTCGATAGTGACAGCTAAAGCTGCCAAACCTCGAACCCCAGGGTCGTTTGAGCAACCCGAAGCGCCACGTTCGGTACAAGGGGATCTATATTCATCGTATTGTGGCGACTATTAAGGTCAAACTCCTTGTTAAAGTGTTCTGATAATATGTCAACTTCACCTCTAGGCAGTTATGTCGATGGCACTTTGTTGCCATCCAATTTATCTTGGGAGTTTAAGACGAGAACTCATCGCATTTCTTTAAATTTATCATCATTAAATTCTGGTATGGAGCTTTGCATTCTTAGCTGGTGCCAGGCGTTGTCGTTTGTTATCTCTCTCTCTCTCTCTCTCTCTCTCTCTCTCTCTCTCTCTCTCTCTCTCTCTCTCTCTCTCTCTCTCTCTCTCTCTCTCTCTGAACTTTTAATAAGTTTGTGAAACACATAAAATTAACCTAAGTTTTGTGTGTTTTAAAAATGGTTGGTTAAGGTGCTCTCTCTCTTTCTCTCTCTCTCTCTCTCTCTCTCTCTCTCTCTCTCTCTCTCTCTCTCTCTCTCTCTCTCTCTCTCTCTCAGTTCTCCTTTCGTCATCTTCATTCACAGCTCTTACCCTTTTCGCACAATCTTCTCCCTCACACACACACACTCACAGGAATTATATGAACCACTTTACATTAACAAGGCGTCATATAAACCAGACTGATTGAACCAGACCTTATATAAACCCAATTACATAAACCATGTCATATATAAACGCGACAACCCCTTCATTACTGTAGTCTAGCGAGGAGCAATAAGTAATTCCGAGCGCCTTCCTTCCCTCATCCAATAAGTGATAGAGAATTCAATCCTCCTTTCCCTTCCCCTTTTTACCTGATGGGGTGCGTGTGAATGACGCATTTGCTGCCTTGAGTTTCGCCTGGGGACCACCTTTACCCTGGCGTCTGTGGCTGGGCCTAGCCAGGGGTCTAGGTTCGAACTTGGGGTCTCTGGTTGAGCTTAGCCTGGGGGCTAGGTTCGCCCTGGGGTCTGTGGTTGAGCTTAGCTAGGGGAGCTAGGTTCGCCCTGGGGTCTGTGGTTGAGCTTAGCTAGGGGGCTAGGTTCGCCCTGGGGTCTGTGGTTGAGCTTAGCTAGGGGGGCTACGTTCGCCCTGGGGTCTCTGGTTGAGCTTAACCAAGGGGGCTAGGTTCGAACCTGAGGTCTCTGGTTGAGCTTAGGTAGGGGGCTAGGTTCGCCCTGGGGTCTGTGGTTAAGCTTAGCTAGGGGGGCTAGGTTCGAACCTGGGGTCTCTGGTTGAGCTTAGCTAGGGGGGCTAGGTTCACCCTGGTGTCTCTGGATGACCTTAGCCTGGGGGGCTAGGTTCGCTCTGGGGTCTGTGGTTGAGCTTAGCTAGGGGGGGCTAGGTTCGCCCTGGGGTCTGTGGCTGAGCCTGGCCAGGAGGCTAGGTTCGCCCTGGGGTCTGCGGTTGAGCTTAGCTAGGGGGACTAGGTTCGCCCTGAGGTCTGTGGCTGGGCCTAGCTAGGGGGACAAGGTTCGCCCTGAGGTCTGTGGCTGGGCCTAGCCAGGGTAGCCTTTTTCACTGTATTCACTCTCTGGAACTCTAAATTCCTTCACTGCTACACCCCTGGTTCTCTCATTATACTGCCTCATTCTTGGTCCTCTCATTATATTACCACATCTCTGGCCTCATTATAACATTTGTACACACAGGAGTATTCAGATCGTCTCCTCCTGCAGTGCCCTCATCTCCTCTCCCTTTTCTCTCTACCCTCGTCTCTTTGTCTCCTTTCAGCGACTTGTTCAACGTCTTCGTCTGTTCTCCCCTTCCGTCTTGTCTAACTCTTCCTTCTTACTCTTCTTTCTTGGACCTCCTCCGTCTTCTCATCTTCCGCAACGGTAGTTTTTTTGGTCCTTTCTCTTTCTCTTCGCATATTTCTTCTTCTCTTCATCTAGAACTGCTAGTTTTTGCCCTTTATCACCTCTCTCTCTCTCTCTCTCTCTCTCTCTCTCTCTCTCTCTCTCTCTCTCTCTCTCTCTCTCTCTCTCTCTCTCTCTCTCTCTCTCTCTCTTTTTCTCTCTCTCTCTCTCTCTCTCTCTCTCTCTCTCTCTCTCTCTCTCTTTTTCTCTCTCTTTTTTTCTCTCTCTCTCTCTCACTCTCTCTTTTTCTCTCTCTTTTTCTCTCTCTCTCTCTCTCTCTCTCTCTCTCTCTCTCTCTCTCTCTCTCTCTCTCTCTCTCTCTCTCTCTCTCTCTCTCTCTCTCTCTCCATTTTCTGTACTTCCTACTTCTCCTCAGCTTCCTCCTCTTTCTTCTCCTTAAATTTTCTCGCCAGAAACGTGGTATATCGCCATGTATACTATTATACATTATACCCCTTCACGGAGGAGAGATATACTCTCCATTGCATGTTTGTCGTTCTTGGTCTTTTTAGAGAGAGTTTATGTCCTTTTGATCCTCTGTATTCAAGCTGCATTTTATCAAGGGAACTAATTTAAAATTTGTTATATATTTGTATTTTTTACTGAATGTTCTATACTGAGTTGACGAATGTGTTATATCTGCTGGAGAGTTTATTTTATTTATTTGAAAATTATCTTTACTTCTGATGTGAAGATTAATTATTTTTTAATTTTTTTCTTTACTTCTGATGTGAAGATTAATTATTTTTTAGTTTTTTTTCTTTACTTCTGATGTGAAGATTAATTATTTTTTAGTTTTTTTTCTTTACTTTTGATGTGATTTTTTGTATTTTGATGTGAAAGTTTATTATTTGCTTTATTTAGGTGTTTTTTCTTTTTGCAATAGATATTGCAAAAAGCTTAAGTAGTAAATATTTTATATTTTAGCTTCAGTGATTTAGGAAAGAATTGCACAATGTTAATCTTACACCAATCGTAAGCTTGAAAAAAAGGGAGGCGGAATAGGTTGCCTTTTCCCGCGTATCTAGCATGCCTATTCTGTCCATCGGTCCTTTTTATATGGTCTAATGCCTATTCTTACTATTTTTCGTAAATTTAAAAACAAATTCTTGTCTCTCTCATCTCTGTAATTATCCGCCATCTCTCTGTTATCCCCTTCGTTCCACATTCTATCCTAATTCTATCTCGCTTCCTATCCTCAGTTCTCTGGATGCTTAATCTGGCTCCCTCCTCACCCTATCCATCCCACTTAGCGTCTATCACATAGTCCATCTTCCCTCCCATTTTCACTTCTCTGTTCCATCATCATATTTTTTCTCCACACTATTACAATGACAAATAATGATGGGATGGAAGAGGCTAAGGTGGCTGAAGGGTCTGAATGGTGAAAAAGAAGATTTGAAAGGAGAGAGGAAGAGGAGAAGAACGAGGAAGAGGGAGGAGGAGAAAGAAGAGAAAGACAAAGGAGGAAAAGGAAGAAAACGTAAGGATAATTATGCCAAAGAAAACAGAGCAACGTTGAAGAAATGAGTGTAAATAAAACAAAAGAGCGAAAGAAGAGAAAGACAAACAGGAAAATAATCTGACATAAAACACCCAAAAATTAGAAGGGAAAAACCAAATAGGAACAGGAGAAAAACACGATAGCAAAACGTGAATCAATTAAAACGAATTGAGACACAAGAGCAAAGGACGAAAGGGAAATCAGAGAGAAAGGCAAAGGACACACAAGCAAAGAAATAGAAAGAATAGTACAAAACAAAATAGAGGCACGAAAGCAGAGGTGATAAACGTGGGAGAAAGAGTAGGAAGTAACGAAGGAGAGGAGCAAAGGGAGAATTATATGAACTTACGAACCAAACTTGAAAAGGAATGAGAAAAATCTGATCTTAAAAGGTATTCCGCAGAGGAATTAAAAGACAGGTATAAGCAGGTATTTAAGACGGCTGACAGGCAGGTATGAAAGCTAACCAGGAGGAAGTCAGGTATTTAAGACGGCTGTCAGGCAGGTATGAACGTTGACCAGGAGGAAGTCAGGTATTTAAGACGGCTGGCAGGCAGGTATGAAAGATAACCAGGAGGAAGTCAGGTATTTAAGACGGCTGACAGGCAGGTATGAAAGCTAACCAGGAGGAAGTCAGGTGTTTAAGACAGCTGGAAGCAGGTATGAAAGCTGGCCAAGAGGAAGTCAGGTATTTAAGACAGCTGGCAGGCAGGTATGAAAGCTGACCAGGAGGAAGTCAGGTATTTAAGACGGGTGGTAGCCAGGTATGAACCTAGAACAGGAGGGAGTCAGGTATTTAAGACGGCTGGCGGACAGGTATTACAGCTGACCAGGAGAAAGTCAGGTATTTAAGTCAGCTGGTAGCCAGGTATGAACCTAGACCTTTAGGTAGTCAGGTTGCATCCACGAAACAAGCAAACCTGACTCGTAACAAACTAACCATCCAGCCAACCTATTAGCATTCACACACTTAAGCAACTGTCCGCGATTCAGGAAACGCCGCGTTTTAAGTGAGATTACTTAAGCGACAAAGACATTATAAGCGCTCAAGATCCTCACATATTACTCCGCCAGTAGTTTTTTTTGTTTTCCCAGGAGGCAATAGACTTGCTGCTACAGGTGCGCTTATACACACTCCTGTGTTTGTTTTAATTGCAGTGTTAACGACGCTGTTGTTAATGGGCGCAGGGAAACCAGCACCGCTTAATAGATATTCAATATCTATTTGCATCTAATTTTTTTTAAGGTAAGTTTATTTAAGATGTTGTGGTGGGGGAGGGATGGTGGTGGTGTTGGTGTAGTGGTGGTGGTACAACTGTCAGCTAGTTGCACTTGAAGGATGAGCTGTGGCTCTTGGGTCCTGCCTCTCATGTCCTGGCTCATCCTGTGTTTTGATGTCTCTCGGTCGTTTGGTGGTGTAACCACCCGGGCTTTTGTCAGCCTTGTATACTGAATAAAAATATACATTTGAATAAAAAAAAGGTAAAATAAAATAAGGGAGTTATTCGAAGCAAAACATATATGTTAAACCCCCCATTTTTTTAAACCCATTTTGCAAAAATGAAAACATCTGAGTACACTGAAAATGTTCGCTTATCAACCAAACACACATAGAGGCAATACAGGCAAATCAAGCAATCTTGCAATATCCGGGGGTAGGGGGGTATGGGGGGGTAGGGGGGGTATGGGGGGGTATGGGGGGGGTAGGGGGGGTATGGGGGGGTAGGGGGGGGTACATGCAATCTGTGTAAAATAAACGTTGCATGGAAATTGTTGCAATTGCTCTGGTATCAATTTGGTTTTGTATTCTCGTGGCGTAGAATTTCGGACACCAGCCAATCTTCTCCCGAAGTGCATTCGTCATGAGTGTATTAAGGTTTAAGTGAAGTTGAATATTAGATGAAATGCCCTGTTGGTGCCTCCAGCCTACTGGACTCACCTGTTGGTGCCTAAAGCCTAATAATGTGTGGATAAGCACCTCCAAAGGATACCTGATCAACCAGGCTGTGACTCATACGTCAGGCTGCGAGCAGCCGCGTCCAACAGCCTGGTTGATCAGTCCGGCAACCAGGAGGCCTGGTCGACGACCGGGCCGCGGGAACGCTAAGCCCCGGAAGCACCTCAAGGTAACCTCAAGGTAAGGTAGCCTACTGGACTCACCTGGTGGTGCTAGCAAAGGATAAGGAACTGCTCATTTGAACAAATCCACAAGGGCCGTGACGAGGACTCGAACCTGCGTCCGAGAGCATCCCAGACGCTGCCTTAATCGACTGAGCTACGACTGAGCAAGCCCTTGGGGATTTGTTCATTTGATGCATCACGCAATTGTGATTTTTGTGTAAGGAACTGCTCATTTTCTCGTTTGCGAAACGTTTGTGTTAAAACGCAGTGATAATTCACTCGTATTTTCATATGCTAAATAAGGGTTTCTCGAGTGCCATATTTTTTTTTTTTTTTTTTTTTTTTTTTTTTTGAGATTTATACAAGAGTTGTTACATTCTTGTACAGCCACTAGTACGCGTAGCGTTTCGGGCAAGTCCTTAATCCTATGGTCCCTGGAATACGATCCCCTGCCGCGAAGAATCGTTTTTTCATCCAAGTACACATTTTACTGTTGCGTTAAACAGAGGCTACAGTTAAGGAATTGCGCCCAGTAAATCCTCCCCGGCCAGGATACGAACCCATGACATAGCGCTCGCGGAACGCCAGGCGAGTGTCTTACCACTACACCACGGAGACTGTTAAATTATATATATATATATATATATATATATATATATATATATATATATATATATATATATATATATATATATATATATATATATCTTGGGCACTAGTCCAACTTCAGAGGAATTCGAAAAAGTGTTTGACTTGCAACAATGATCGAACCCGTTTGTGACATTCATCAATGTTTCCCATTGTTGTGTTCTTCAAGAGATCCATAACCTTTAAGCACCTTTTTGCATTATTATTTTTGTATCAACCCATGTATATCTTGTAACCATCAAATGCATAATAAAGCACAAAAAATATTCAAGGAAGGGGGTGGTAGGAGAAAAGCACACAGAAACTGTATTGGAGGGGATCTAAACATTCCCTCTAATGCGTTATGCGTGGTTTCCTCCGAGGCTATGGGTCCCCCTTCTTCCAGCTAGAGGTGGTACTCCCTATATATATATATATATATATATATATATATATATATATATATATATATATATATATATATATATATATATATATATATATATGATAATGTACAAAGGGAGTTTGCGTGCGAGTGAGTGTGTGTCCGTGTGGATTTTCGTTTGAGTGTCTTTGCGTGCGCTCGGGTCATTTTAAATTTCAATTTACATTTCGAAGAGAAGAATATAAAATATAACTATTTCCTTCCTGTATAACCTTCCAAAAAATTCACTCGTGGTACTTTTTGATTTATACATTTTATTTTTGTTGTTGTAATAAAATCAACAAAAGCCAACCGCCAATTGAAAGCGTAACCAGGCCGATCTGTGCTGGCCGTTCCGGAGCAATTGTTGACTAATTTCTAGCCATTAGCGTCAATTATTCAACGCTGTTAACTATCATCACAGATCAATACTACGGGCATTAAGTTGCGTCCGGAGGGAGAAAGTGGGTTGGTGTTGAGAGAGAGAGAGAGAGAGAGAGAGAGAGAGAGAGAGAGAGAGAGAGAGAGAGAGAGAGAGAGATTTGTGATTGTGGGAGGGGAGGATATAAGGGATAGTGGGGAAGGATCTAGGGAAGGGAGGGAATGACAAGGACGTATATATGTAATGACACCTGGTCGTTAATGGTAATCTGGAAGGGTTAATAACCTGTCCCTATTCCACAACTTCCAGCACACTATCCTGTCACCATACAACCCCTCTATTCCAGTTTATTCCCGTCCCTAACCCCAATTTTTAATCTGTTCTATCCCATCCCCCCAAACCCCCATACTAGCCGCTATTTCACCCGAGGGGTTATCTCTGTGGGTTTACCAAATAGGTCCTTATCATCCTATGGTTTAGCCTAATTTTCACCCCTAATTTGACCCCTCAAATTGTCGTCTTATACCCCCCAATAACCCCCTTGTATTACCCCCATTTTGTGTAACGTTCATCTGTTATCTAACCACCTCACATTGTCTAACCCCAACCTCTTGTCTGACCCCCCCCCACCCCCCACCCCCCCCCCCCAGCATCACCAGTAGTTGCCCCATCTCCATCTTTTCCCCTCTTTTCCCCCTCCACTTCCCCTCCATTCCCCTCGCCTCCTGGGTCATCATCTGGAGACGATCGTTGGTCGTCTGCGATAACCAAGAGAATGTGACAATGACTGCCTTTGGGAGCCCGACAGGAAACGATAGCCACGCCCCACACACCTCACCCCTAAGGGACCAGGGAGGGGGAAAGACTAGAGGGAGAGGGGGAGGAGGAAGAAGGGTAAGGGAAGGCGGAAGAGGTTGGGGAAGGCAAGAGTTTGGGTAAGACAGGGTGGGGTTAGAATCATGTGTTTACCCAATTGTGTTTGCTGAGAGGTGGGGATTATCTCTTGGTTCCCATGTCTGAGGTCTGTTCATTTGAGTATTTTGTATATGGTGATCATGTCTTCCATGTGTCTTCTCTCTCTTTTCCAGTTCTGTGAGGTTTTTGGCGTTTAACGAGATAATGACTCCACGCTGGCGCTGCATATCCCAGAACTTGTCTGACATAGGTGATGAATACGGTCCTGAACTACTCTTTCTCCAGATTCATAAAGGCAGTTCTTAAACCTTCCAAAAGTTGCTGAAGACACATTCTTTTCAATATCTTCATCTACATACATATGGGCTTCTGGTGACGGGTTCGGAGTTATATCAACACCTCCCCCCCCCCCCCCCCACCCTCTTCCCCCAAGTCTTTTCCTCTGTCCGATTCCAGGAAGATTTCCTCCCCAATGTGTTACCATGTCTCCGGTTTCCTTGCACCAAGTTTCATTGCTTTGCACTTGCTTAAACTCTATTAGCCACTTGATCGACCATACTTTAATTTTGCTCACCGTGTATAAGGAGGCGAAGGAAGAATAACACGAGGAGCTGAGGAGAATTTAAACCTCAAGTGTGGGATCAGCAGGAGAGTTGAGAGCTAAAAATCCAATATGGACCCCAAAAATGTCCAGGAGAGACTAACACCATTCTAGGAAAGGATGGGATGGGGGGACGGGATGGGATAGGAGGGGATGTAATACAATAATAACACGAAAGCGGCGAAGATGTTGGGTCAACTGGCCTGGGAGGGCGCCTGGAGAGAATTGGATGATGTATATGTGTCTCTCGAGAGTAGATACAGTCGTCTATACTCCGTTCTCCGTTTTCTCTGGTGTTTGTGTGATCGTCCTGGTCGAGGCTATGCAATTCGAAATATGTTCATGTAATGTTCATGAAATGTTTGTATCATAGCTAGACACACACACACACGCACACACACACACACACACACACACACACACACACACACACACACACACACACACACATATTGCTGAAAAGTGTCTCGCTATTCGGCGTTATTTTTCGCCAAATTTCGTGTCAAAAATAAGTGAGACTTTGGATTTTCTTTTGTTTTATTTTTTTTATGATTTTGTATATACGAAACTAGTAGATTTACGTCATAATTTTTTTTTTTTTGGGGGGGGGGTCACAAAGATATGAAAATATTCAGTTCCTACATTTTTTCACTTCGTAATTCAGAAAAGATCTGATTTTTGTCTCATATGTTTCTTACCTGTCATCTTCCCAGTTCACCTGTCATTTTCACAAGTCACCTGTCACCTCTCCAAGTCACGTGTCACCTCCTCAAGTCACCTGTCACCTCCCCCAAGTCACCTGTCACCTCCCCAAGTCACCTGTCACCTCCCCAAGTCACTTGTTACCTTCCCCAAGTCACCTGTCACCTGCCCAAGTCACTTGTCACCTCCCCCAAGTCACCTGTCACCTCCCCCAAGTCACTTGTCACCTCCCCCAAGTCACCTGTCACCTCCCCCAAGTCACTTGTCACCTCCCCCAAGTCACCTGTCACCTCCCCCAAGTCACCTGTCACCTGCCCCAAGTCACCTGTCACCTCCCCCAAGTCACCTGTCACCTCCCCCAAGTCACCTGTCACCTGCCCCAAGTCACCTGTCACCTCCCCCAAGTCACCTGTCACCTCCCCCAAGTCACCTGTCACCTCCCCCAAGTCACTTGTCACCTCCCCCAAGTCACCTGTCACCTCCCCCAAGTCACTTGTCACCTCCCCCAAGTCACCTGTCACCTCCCCCAAGTCACCTGTCACCTCAAGTCACCTGTCACCTCCCCCAAGTCACCTGTCACCTCCCCCAAGTCACCTGTCACCTCCCCCAAGTCACCTGTCACCTCCCCAAGTCACCTGTCACCTCAAGTCACCTGTCACCTCCCCCAAGTCACCTGTCACCTCCCCCAAGTCACCTGTCACCTGCCCCAAGTCACCTGTCACCTGCCCCAAGTCACCTGTCACCTGCCCCAAGTCGCTTCAGGTAACAGGCGAAAACTTTTGAGTCGTTTTTATCGTAAATTTATTTTTTTTTTAGTTTCGTATTTCATTGTCTCTAATTATTTCATGTCACTTGATTCGCTGTTCGTTTCGTTTAGTTTTTAATAATTTCGTTTAATTCTTTGTTTAGCGTTTCTCTTTTTTTATACGATAGGAAAACGAACTAAACAATTTGGAAGTTTTACGTTTGATTTTTATATTTTGATACAAGGTTAATAAATACTGTAGTCAGCTTGAGGATGGTGAGGGATGGTGAGGGATGGTGAGGGATGGTGAGGGATGGTGAGGGATGGTGAGGGATGGTGAGGAGTAGGTGAGGGATGGTGAGGTATGTTGGTGAGGAGTAGGTGAGGGATGGTGAGGTATGTTGGTGAGGAGTAGGTGAGGGATGGTGAGGGATGGTGAGGGATGGTGAGGGATGGTGAGGGATGGTGAGGAGTAGGTGAGGGATGGTGAGGTATGTTGGTGAGGAGTAGGTGAGGGGTAGGTAGGTGTGGGGGATAGTGAAGGGACGTTAAGGGCAAGGAGAAGGGAAGATGAAAAGATTGTGAAAGAATGGTGAAGGAAGGGAAAGAAAAGATAAAGGGGAAAGTGAAGGGAAGGTGAGAGGATTTTGAGGTGAAAATGAAACCTGTGATGGTTTAAATAGTGTGAATAGTGAAGCTGGAAGGTCTCTTTGACGTAGATTTGATAGTGAAGGCTCGTGAGTGTGCATTTGTGGTGAGGATTAGTGAGTGTACCTGTGTGGTGAGTGTACCTGTGTGATGAGTGTACCTGTGTGATGAGTGTCCCTGTGTGGTGAGTGTCCCTGTGTGATGAGGGCTGGTGTGTTGTGCCCTCACCACACAGGATGAGTGTGCTGACAGATGTGTGTGTGGGAGGTGGGGTAGAAGAAGAAGGTGGTGTTAGGTCGAGACGGTTTCATCAGGAATTGGTTGGTGTTGGTGGTCAACAAGGTGTGTAGAAGATGTCAAGGTGTGGGCGATAGCAGGTGTGGGCGATAGCAGGTGTGGGTGGGGTCGGGAGAACGAGAGCGGTTACGACTGCCTTTCCACACCTGCCGCTATTCCAAAATTCGGGGAATTGTGAACGACACAATAATTTAATCTGTGTCGTTTAATTTATGTGTCGTTTAAAGTAGCTTGATCTACCTTTAGAAATGACAACACCGTCGACCTGAGATGGGTAAGGCGTGCCAGTGGGGTAGGTAAGGGCAGGGAAGGTGGGGCAAGGAGAAGGAAAGGTAGGCCAGAGGAGATGATATGAGGCAAGGGATATTGAAAGAAGGAAGAGGCATTGAATCAAATAGAAGTTTCTTTATTATTTTCATGTTAAATTGTTCTATTTTTCAGTGTTGCAGTAAATAGCCCATGTGTACTCACCTAGTTCAACTCGTCTAGTAGTGCTTACGGGGGTGGGGGGGGGTTGAGCTTCGGCTCTATGATTCCGCCTCTCAACTGTCAATCAACTCGTGTACGCTTCTTGAGCCTATTGGGCTCTGTCATACACTACACTTGAAACAGTGTATGGAGTCTCCGTTACATCACATTAACTCCCTCTGTGTTAAAACAATTGTCCTTATCTAAATCGCCCAGCTGTCAGGGCGCCTGACAGCTGGGTGGACAGCGCTTCGGATTCGTAGTCCTGAGGTTCCGGGTTCGATCCCCTTTGGAGACGGAGACAAATGGGCAAAATGTTTTTCATCCTGATGCCCCTGTTACGTAGCAGTAAATAGGTACCTGGGAGTAAGACAGCTGCTACGGGCTGCTTCCTGGGGGGGGGGTGTAACAAAGGAAGCCTGGTCGAGGATCGGGCCGCGGGGACGCAAAGCCCCGAAATCACCTCAAGATAACCTCAAGATACCTACACTATCAATTCCCTTGAGAATCTTGTATGTGGTTGTCATGTCTCCCCTAACTCTTCTTTCTTCCAGCGACGTGAAATCATACCCCTCAGCTCGGGTACTAGTCTGGTGGCATACCTTTGAACCTTCTCCAATTTAGTCTTCTGCTTGACGAGATACGGACTCAATGCTGTAGCTACCAGCTCCAGGATTGGTCTGACATATGGGGCATACAAGATTTTGAATTATTCCTTCCACAAGTTTCTACAGGCCGTTCTTAAGTTGGCCAACCTGGCATATGTCGCTGATGATATCCTCTTGATGTGGGCTTCAGGAAACAGGTCTGGTGTGATATCAGCCCAAAGATCTTTCTCACTCTCTGATTCTTGAAGAAGTTCATCTCCCCCAAATGATACCTTGTATCTGGCCTCCTGCTGCCTACACCTATTTTCATTAATTTACATTTGCTCGGGTTAAACTCTCACGTTCATTTGTTGGACCATTCCTTCAGTTTGTCCAGGTCATCTTGAAGCCTCATGCTGTCCTCTTCTGTCTTAATCCTTCTCATAATTTTGGCCTCGTCAGCAAACATTGAGAGAAATGAGTTTATACCTCCTGGAAGATCATTTACTTATATCAGACACAGGATAGGTCCGAGTACAGAGACCTGTGGGACTCCACTGGTGTGTGTGTGTGTGTGCTTGTGTGTGTGTGTGTGTGTGTGTGTGTGTGTGTGTGTGTGTGTGTGTGTGTGTGTGTGTGTGTGCTTGTGTGTGTGTGTGTGTGTGTGTGTGTGTGTGTGTTAGTGTGTGTGTGTGTGTGTGGTAAATAATCCTATATTCGACCGAGACAGAATTTATTGACTTACAATAAATTAGTGTGTGTGTGAAAAGGTTGAAATGCAAAAGACATAATTCAGTTAGTAGAAACGACGACATTTATCCAAGTGGGAAGAATCAGCCGAAGAGTTTGAAGTAAATGATAAAAGAGAGAGAGAGAGAGAGAGAGAGAGAGAGAGAGAGAGAGAGAGAGAGAGAGAGAGAGGGAAGAGGAAGGAATTGGTGGAAGTACTACATAGGTAGGAAGTGAGAGAGAGAGAAAGAGACGATGGACAAGGAGAAAAGAGGGGAGAGAGAGAGAGAGAACTGGACGCTTATGACGAAGGCAAGACAAGGGGAGGAGACGAAGGAGAGACACACACCAACGAGGGGAACTGTAAGGGGATACTCCAATTGAATCAACTCGTGAAATGGAGGTGATAATAATATTTATGAGAGAGCAAAGCATTATTTTGTCCCAGGAAGATAGAATGAACTGACTAACTAGGGGAGAATAAGAGGAAAATGATGACTGCTGAATGAGAAATAAAGACAGAGGAAGGGGAAAATAAGAGCTAATGAAGGAGAAATGAGGGCAAAGGAAAGGGGAAATGAGGGCAGATGACGAGGAATATGAGGGTAGAATAGGGGGAAATGAGGAGAGACGAACAAGAATCTATGAAAATGGAAAACTGAAAATAAAGATACAATTATAAAACGTTAAAGTTACCCAAAAAAAATGAAGAGAAAGTGGAGTAATAGGAAAAAAGATAATAGGTAAACGATGGAAGGTAATGGAGAAAGAAACTGATGATTAAAAACCCAAGCAAGGAAAAGGAAAGAGGAAAAGCAATGAAGGAAAAGTGAAAGCAAGTAGAGAGAATAACTGAACACGAGAAATAGAAACATGAAATTATAAAATTAAAATAAAAAAATGAATAATAAAGTAAAAATTAACAAAATTAAAGAAAAAATGGGATAAATATGAGTGAAAAATTGGAGAGAAAGGAGAAAATTATGTCAAGAAAGAGGTAAAAAAAAATAGGAAAATAAAAGACTTTTATATATGAAATCCATACAGGAATTTTATGCTAATTCTGTGAGTCCCATTTATTACAAAAGAGAGAAAAACGAAAAAAGCAAGAAAACGTTCAACATAAAAAAGCAGATAACGATAGAAAACATTGGAAACCAGATATGGAGAACACTTTACCGTTGATAAATAACATCTCACCAGAGAATAGGTGATGGTGTGGATACAGATACTTTCTAATGTTCTCTAATGTTCTCTAGTGTTCTCTACCTGCTATATAGCGGTTGATATGCTCTCTATCGTTTTTTATCGGTCATATATTTGTATACTTTCTATCGCCTTCTATCTGATATAGTTTTTTCAGATGAAGTTTGGCTAAAAACAGAGAAAGAACTGCATGAAAGTGAATAAAATAGCTGTGTCAGTGGAAGTTCAAGAGTGAAAGCTTTGGGAGGAACAGAAGGAGGAGAAGAAGAAAGAGAGAGAGAGAGAGAGAGAGAGAGAGAGAGAGAGAGAGAGAGAGAGAGAGAGAGCAGCCTGACTCAGGGAAAGGGGAAAGCATCGGTGAGAGGGAGGCGAGGGGACGACTTAAGTTCACTGGGGATATTTCAATTGAATGAGGGGAAATTCGAAGGGGAATCCAGAGGGTCGGTTTGAGGGGTGCCTAAAGTGAGCTAATTGAGGGAGATAAACACAAGCTGGGAGAAAGGTCGTGACAGAGGAATTAGGAGTCAGACAGAGAGAGAGAGACAGAGAGAGAGAGAGAGAGAGAGAGAGTGAGAGAGAGAGAGAGAGAGATCAATTTACAGGATAAAGTACGAAAGTTCCTTTAAGTGTGGAAAGAAAAGAAGTGAAACCTTAGAGAAGGTGTACTTGCTGGTAGTACAGTGTGGTGTAGAGTGTACCTGCTTGTGGTACACAGTGGTACACAGTGGTACACAGTGGTACACAATGGGGCCCGGGTCGTGTAATGCTATTGCGGCTGTTTAATTTTTTTTTTTATATAGATGGGTCAGTACGTGATGGGACTGTGGAAATGGGTGAATGGGTCGGTAAAGTCAACCCATTGTCATGCACCATGGAAAATTTCGTAATTGCTTCAATATATATATATATATATATATATATATATATATATATATATATATATATACATATATATATAATATATATATATATATATATAATACATAATCTATTGTTATTTTTTGTATTGAAGATGGTTCTCCCTTGAATCTTTATCCTGAAAAAAAAATAGTTCTTGGGCAACGATTAAAGTTTGGGTTGACTAGTGGCTTTTGTGGAGGTGTTGTGGCCTGGTATGAAGGTGTGTTGAGTTGACCTGCTCTCAGGTTTGTTATTCAGGAATTGTGGAGTTGAACACTTGTGTTCATCGTTGAACACTTGTGTTCAGCCTCCATCACTACCGGTCACCCTCCACCACCATCCCCTCTCCATCACTTACCGAGAATGCGCTGTTCTCGCTGCTCGAGTATGAGAGGGTCGCCCTCGGAGACGATTGCGTCCTCCTCCTTAATGGCTGTGTAGATGGCTGCCACTGTAGCTTGACACTTGAGCACCAGGTCGCCCTTGAGGAAGTGCGACTTGTCAACCTGCACAAAAAACAACTCATTTACAAACTAAATAATATTTTACACATTTTTTACTCGCTAATTTATCAAACTTACCCTTCAATGTGATGTCGAATAAAGTACAGATCAACTCATGTATATATATACATATATTCTGTAGCGAGATTCTGTAATGTTACCAAGTGGCCGCTTTTTAATGCCGCGTTTGGAAAGGATTTGACATTACAAAATCTCGCTACACGGGATTGATCTCTCTCTCGCTCGGGGGAAAAAAAGACCTGTTGCCGGAGCCAGTGGTTGAGGTCCTTGTATGTGATGCATGATGTCTCGCTCGGGGCTATGGCTCAAGGGACGGTGAAGCGTGTTCTGGCTTGACCAGGGACTGTCGACGCGTCGACAAGGGCCTGTGTCGACTCGTTGATCAGGGACTGTCGACTCGTTGACCAGGGACTGTCGACTGGTCGACCGGTACACAGAATATGGTATTCGGGTTGTCTGTGGTCGTATGTTCGTCTGAGGTAAACAGCTTGTGATCTATCTGGTCGTCTTTTATCTGGTCGTTTGATGGTCGAACGTAGACCAAGTTTAGTCAACTTGAGCAAACTTCTAACTCTTCCATCAATATAATTTTCCATTACTCTCCATTTTTTATTTTCAAATCAATTCCTATTATATTTTTGCCAATAATAAAAAATCAATTCCCACCAACACAGTAATTATAACGAGACAAATCACAAATGACATATATATCCAAAGTATATACATACATATATATTTATATCAAATATAAGATTGACCAACACGACTGTTGCTTGCCGCAGGCACTCACCGTGAAGGATAAACCCAGCCTCCTGCTCTCCAATCCATCGTGGTGAACCCATGGATAATACTCCACCAGATGGGGAGACGAAACCTACCAAAGGAATAGGGAGAGATGTCGTTAAACACAGATCTCGTTAAACAAGATATAGAGAGACACAGAGAATAGAATGGACATATCAAGATAAAGCGCCAAGCCATTACGACTTGGGGAAGGGGGGGAGGCTCAATATAGATAGATATTGAGACACGGAAAAAACGCAGTTGAATACAGAGTTGATGATAGACGGTGATGCTTAGTAAACGCAATGGTTATGGAAACGTCAACTTTACTGCTCAAGTAATCACGTCCCTAGACACCTGGACGAACATTTGTGGATATTGAGTTATGCGGTATGTTGAGGCTTTTGTTTTGTTCAATGGTGGTGGCTTTTGTACAGTGGTGGTGGCTTTTGTTTTGTTCAGTGGTGGTGGCTTTTGTACAGTGGTGGTGGCTTTTGTACAGTAGTGGTGGCTTTTGTTCAGTGGTGGTGGCTTTTGTACAGTGGTAGTGGCTTTTGTTTTGTTCAGTGGTGGTGGCTTTTGTACAGTGGTGGTGGCTTTTGTACAGTGGTGGTGGCTTTTGTACAGTGGTGGTGGCTTTTGTACAGTGGTGGTGGCTTTTGTACAGTGGTGGCGGCTTTTGTAAAGTGGTGGTGGCTTTTGTTCAGTGGTGGTGGCTTTTGTACAGTGGTGGTGGCTTTTGTACAGTGGTGGTGGCTTTTGTACAGTGGTGGTGGCTTTTGTTCAGTGGTGGTGGCTTTTGTACAGTGGTGGTGGCTTTTGTACAGTGGTGGTGGCTTTTGTACAGTGGTGGTGGCTTTTGTACAGTGGTGGTGGCTTTTGTACAGTGGTGGTGGCTTTTGTACAGTGGTGGTGGCTTTTGTTTTGTACAGTGGTGGTGGCTTTTGTACAGTGGTGGTGCCTTTTGTACAGTGGTGGTGGCTTTTGTTTTGTACAGTGGTGGTGGCTTTTGTACAGTGGTGGTGGCTTTTGTACAGTGGTGGTGGCTTTTGTTCAGTGGTGGTGGCTTTTGTTCAGTGGTGGTGGCTTTTGTACAGTGGTGGTGGCTTTTGTACAGTGGTGGTGGCTTTTGTTTTGTACAGTGGTGGTGGCTTTTGTACAGTGGTGGTGGCTTTTGTACAGTGGTGGTGGCTTTTGTACAGTGGTGGTGGCTTTTGTTTTGTACAGTGGTGGTGGCTTTTGTACAGTGGTGGTGGCTTTTGTACAGTGGTGGTGGCTTTTGTACAGTGGTGGTGGCTTTTGTTTTGTTCAGTGGTGGTGGCTTTTGTTCAGTGGTGGTGGCTTTTGTAGAGTGGTGATGGCTTTTGTTCAGTGGTGGTGGCTTTTGTTCAGTGGTGGTGGCTTTTGTTCAGTGGTGGTGGCTTTTGTACAGTGGTGGTGGCTTTTGTACAGTGGTGGTGGCTTTTGTTTTGTACAGTGGTGGTGGCTTTTGTACAGTGGTGGTGGCTTTTGTACAGTGGTGGTGGCTTTTGTACAGTGGTGGTGGCTTTTGTACAGTGGTGGTGGCTTTTGTACAGTGGTGGTGGCTTTTGTACAGTGGTGGTGGCTTTTGTTCAGTGGTGGTGGCTTTTGTACAGTGGTGGTGGCTTTTGTTCAGTGGTGCTGGCTTTTGTTCAGTGGTGGTGGCTTTTGTACAGGGGTGGTGGCTTTTGTACAGTGGTGGTGGCTTTTGTACAGTGGTGGTGGCTTTTGTACAGTGGTGGTGGCTTTTGTACAGTGGTGGTGGCTTTTGTACAGTGGTGGTGGCTTTTGTACAGTGGTGGTGGCTTTTGTAAAGTGGTGGTGGCTTTTGTTCAGTGGTGGTGGCTTTTGTACAGTGGTGGTGGCTTTTGTACAGTGGTGGTGGCTTTTGTACAGTGGTGGTGGCTTTTGTACAGTGGTGGTGGCTTTTGTACAGTGGTGGTGGCTTTTGTACAGTGGTGGTGGCTTTTGTACAGTGGTGGTGGCTTTTGTTTTGTACAGTGGTGGTGGCTTTTGTACAGTGGTGGTGCCTTTTGTACAGTGGTGGTGGCTTTTGTTTTGTACAGTGGTGGTGGCTTTTGTACAGTGGTGGTGGCTTTTGTACAGTGGTGGTGGCTTTTGTTCAGTGGTGGTGGCTTTTGTTCAGTGGTGGTGGCTTTTGTACAGTGGTGGTGGCTTTTGTACAGTGGTGGTGGCTTTTGTACAGTGGTGGTGGCTTTTGTTTTGTACAGTGGTGGTGGCTTTTGTACAGTGGTGGTGGCTTTTGTACAGTGGTGGTGGCTTTTGTTTTGTACAGTGGTGGTGGCTTTTGTACAGTGGTGGTGGCTTTTGTACAGTGGTGGTGGCTTTTGTTTTGTTCAGTGGTGGTGGCTTTTGTTCAGTGGTGGTGGCTTTTGTAGAGTGGTGATGGCTTTTGTTCAGTGGTGGTGGCTTTTGTTCAGTGGTGGTGGCTTTTGTTCAGTGGTGGTGGCTTTTGTACAGTGGTGGTGGCTTTTGTACAGTGGTGGTCGCTTTTGTTTTGTACAGTGGTGGTGGCTTTTGTACAGTGGTGGTGGCTTTTGTACAGTGGTGGTGGCTTTTGTACAGTGGTGGTGGCTTTTGTACAGTGGTGGTGGCTTTTGTACAGTGGTGGTGGCTTTTGTTTTGTTCAGTGGTGGTGGCTTTTGTTCAGTGGTGGTGGCTTTTGTACAGTGGTGGTGGCTTTTGTTCAGTGGTGCTGGCTTTTGTTCAGTGGTGGTGGCTTTTGTACAGGGGTGGTGGCTTTTGTACAGTGGTGGTGGCTTTTGTACAGTGGTGGTGGCTTTTGTACAGTGGTGGTGGCTTTTGTTCAGTGGTGGTGGCTTTTGTACAGTTGTGGTGGCTTTTGTACAGTGGTGGTGGCTTTTGTTTTGTACAGTGGTGGTGGCTTTTGTACAGTGGTGGTGGCTTTTGTACAGTGGTGGTGGCTTTTGTACAGTGGTGGTGGCTTTTGTTCAGTGGTGGTGGCTTTTGTACAGTGGTGGTGGCTTTTGTACAGTGGTGGTGGCTTTTGTACAGTGGTGGTGGCTTTTGTACAGTGGTGGTGGCTTTTGTACAGTGGTGGTGGCTTTTGTACAGTGGTGGTGGCTTTTGTTCAGTGGTGGTGGCTTTTGTATAGTGGTGGTGGCTTTTGTACAGTGGTGGTGGCTTTTGTACAGTGGTGGTGGCTTTTGTTCAGTGGTGGTGGCTTTTGTACAGTGGTGGTGGCTTTTGTTCAGTGGTGGTGGCTTTTGTTCAGTCGTGGTGGCTTTTGTACAGTGGTGGTGGCTTTTGTACAGTGGTGGTGGCTTTTGTACAGTGGTGGTGGCTTTTGTTTTGTACAGTGGTGGTGGCTTTTGTACAGTGGTTGTGGCTTTTGTTTTGCTCAGTGGTGGTGGCTTTTGTTCAGTGGTGGTGGCTTTTGTTCAGTGGTGGTGGCTTTTGTACAGTGGTGGTGGCTTTTGTTCAGTGGTGGTGACTTTTGTACAGTGGTGGTGGCTTTTGTACAGTGGTGGTGGCTTTTGTTCAGTGGCGGTGGCTTTTGTACAGTGGTGGTGGCTTTTGTTCAGTGGTGGTGGCTTTTGTACAGTGGTGGTGGCTTTTGTTCAGTGGTGGTGGCTTTTGTACAGTGGTGGTGGCTTTTGTACAGTGTTGGTGGCTTTTGTTCAGTGGTGGTGGCTTTTGTACAGTGGTGGTGGCTTTTGTACAGTGGTGGTGGCTTTTGTTCAGTGGTGGTGGCTTTTGTACAGTGGTGGTGGCTTTTGTTCAGTGGTGGTAGCTTTTGTTCAGTGGTGGTGGCTTTTGTACAGTGGTGGTGGATTTTGTTCAGTGGTGGTGGCTTTTGTACAGTGGTGGTGGCTTTTGTACAGTGGTGGTGGCTTTTGTACAGTGGTGGTGGCTTTTGTTCAGTGGTGGTGGCTTTGTACAGTGGTGGTGGCTTTTGTACAGTGGTGGTGGCTTTTGTTCAGTGGTGGTGGCTTTTGTACAGTGGTGGTGGCTTTTGTACAGTGGTGGTGGCTTTTGTTCAGTGGTGGTGGCTTTTGTACAGTGGTGGTGGCTTTTGTTCAGTGGTGGTGGCTTTTGTTCAGTGGTGGTGGCTTTTGTACAGTGGTGGTGGCTTTTGCTCAGTGGTGGTGGCTTTTGTACAGTGGTGGTGGCTTTTGTTCAGTGGTGGTGGCTTTTGTTCAGTGGTGGTGGCTTTTGTACAGTGGTGGTGGCTTTTGTTCAGTGGTGGTGGCTTTTGTACAGAGGTGGTGGCTTTTGTTCAGTGGTGGTGGCTTTTGTACAGTGGTGGTGGCTTTTGTTCAGTGGTGGTGGCTTTTGTACAGTGGTGGTGGCTTTTGTACAGTGGTGGTGGCTTTTGTACAGTGGTGGTGGCTTTTGTTCAGTGGTGGTGGCTTTTGTACAGTGGTGGTGGCTTTTGTACAGTGGTGGTGGCTTTTGTACAGTGGTGGTGGCTTTTGTTCAGTGGTGGTGGCTTTTGTACAGTGGTGGTGGCTTTTGTACAGTGGTGGTGGCTTTTGTACAGTGGTGGTGGCTTTTGTACAGTGGTGGTGGCTTTTGTTCAGTGGTGGTGGCTTTTGTACAGTGGTGGTGGCTTTTGTACAGTGGTGGTGGCTTTTGTACAGTGGTGGTGGCTTTTGTACAGTGGTGGTGGCTTTTGTACAGTGGTGGTGGCTTTTGTTCAGTGGTGGTGGCTTTTGTACAGTGGTGGTGGCTTTTGTTCAGTGGTGGTGGCTTTTGTACAGTGGTGGTGGCTTTTGTTCAGTGGTGGTGGCTTTTGTTCAGTGGTGGTGGCTTTTGTACAGTGGTGGTGGCTTTTGTTCAGTGGTGGTGGCTTTTGTTCAGTGGTGGTGGCTTTTGTTCAGTGGTGGTGGCTTTTGTACAGTGGTGGTGGCTTTTGTTCAGTGGTGGTGGCTTTTGTTCAGTGGTGGTGGCTTTTGATTTGTATTCTGAGGAGATGTTGAGTGTATATTTGTCGAGTGTTTCTTCCATGTGTTTTGGCCTTTTCTATAATGTTGCATAGATGGATTTTGGACCTTAATAGTGTGGTATATAAGTTTGTTGTTGCAGAGTTTGGGGGTCGTAAAGGCACTGCAACCTTTATCATCGAACTGTAACGAGAAGGTCCAGTGCCCTTCATCAACCTTTGTATTGTTGATGAGCCCTTAGATAGGTGAGAAAGGGGAACGGGAACATCTCACGAGATAAAAGAGTAAGAAACAGAAATTGTTGAGCCCATTTTGCTTGTAGGGAGAGAACGTTGATGGTTATAACAATTTGTATTCTTGAGTAACTTGTAACTTGATAATTTACCTGTTTGGGAAGCGCGCGTGTGTGTGTGTGTGTGTGTGTGTGTGTGTGTGTGTGTGTGTGTGTGTGTGTGTGTGTGTGTGTGGGAGTTATTGACATTGTGTGTGTGTGTGTGTGTGTGTGTAGACTCTGGTGCGGATGCTTGGAAAGCATGGTTTGCACTGCTTGCAAGATACTTGCAAGCAGTGTGGAGTGTGGTGTACCTTTGTGTATTCAGACCTTCCTGTGGTTAATTGGCAAAGTGTGTTCGGAGGTTCGAGGTACTAAGCTGTCATTCCTACCCAATTCCATGGGTGGTATGGAAACATTTAGCGTCTGAATGAGTGGTACTCTTTCAATCTTACAAGCTTCCAACTGTCTGCATGCAAACAGAAAACGGGATTCATGTGATTTTGATATAATGGATAATTTGATGATGATTCTCAGGTCATGAAACACAAGAGACTAAAGACGGCTAACGAATATTAATTTATTTGATGTATGTATGCCGAACCACTTGGGCTGGACGGTAGAGCGACGGTCTCGCTTCATGCAGGTCGGCGTTCAATCCCCCGAGACCGTCCACAAGTGGTTGACCACCATTCCTTTCCCTCCGTCCCATCCCAAATCCTTATCCTGACCCCTTCCAAGTGCTATATAGTCGTAACGGCTTGGCTCTTTCTCCTAATAGTTTCATCGTTTCCTTCCCCTTGATGTATGTATTTTGTGTATAGATATTCTATAACAGTGCGTTACTGAAGGAACACAATCATTTGTTGTATTTGCTGATAATTATTTAGTTAAATGTCCTAGTGAGAGTATTGTGAGTTCTTAATTAAGAGCAGGTGTGTGGTGACTGTGGGGGGAGGGCAGGTGTGGAGACTGTGGGGGGAGGGCAGGTGTGGAGACTGTGGGGGGAGTGCTGTCCAGTCAACCCAATCCAGTCTTGGATTCAACTAAGGTCCTCCAGCAAACGAGAGAATGTCGACTTTCTATCATTTCTATTACTTTGCATTTGCTGTAGTTGAACTCTTGAAACCACTTGCAATTACTACTCTATAGAGTACACACCCCTGAAATTGGACAAAGAGAAGCGCCAAACCTTTCTCTTAAGGCACTTATAAACCAAACTACGTCAGCTGTATGTGATATAATTCCGACATAAGAAATCCCTCTAGAAACTGTTTAAAGATATCGAATATAGCTTTGAATACAACGTATATCAGACTATATTTCAGAATATGAAGCTTTAGCATGAAGATTATATCTTGTCTAACACAATACTAAAGTGGACAAATGCCACCGAAATGTCAAGGGATTGGACCCAGAGAAGAGAAGCATGAATTACGAAAACAGATTAAATGAAGAAGCAAAAATTAGTAACGAGTTTTCACGGATTTTTTTTTTAGCATTTTAATATTTTACATTTTCTTAAAATTTTTAATTTCGCTAAATCGTCGAGAAACGTCAAGAGAAACCGGCTCTTCATTAGACTAATTTCAAATAGCTATTAGACGTCTTGCTCACAATTAACTGTGAATTCAGAGAAAACACAATATCCAATTAAGAGTAACGATTCGCATTTCTACCCATATGTGTAGGCACAGATGCGCGCGCATATGTGACTCTGTGTGTGTGCATATGTGTGACTGTGTGTGTGTGAGCATGTGTGACTCTGTGTGTGTGTGAGCATGTGTGACTGTGTGTGTGTGAGCATGTGTGACTCTGGGTGTGTGTGTGGTGTGTGTATACATGTGTGACTGTGTGTGTGTGTGTGTGTGTGTGTGTGTGTGTGTGTGTGTGTGTGTGTGTGTGTGTGTGTGTGTGTGTGTGTAATTACCTAAGTGTAATTACCTAAGTTTAGTTACAGGATGAGAGCTACGCTCGTGGTGTCCCGTCTTCCCAGCACTCTTTGTCATATAACGCTTTGTGTGTGTGTGTGTGTGTGTGTGTGTGGTGTATGTAAACATGTGTGACTGTGTGTGCACATGTGTAACTGTGTAAATGCACATATTATATACCTCTACCTCTCACTCCTCCATTTGTACAGTTAATCTTGAAATCCAATAACGTGATTGAAAATTTGAAAAAAAATTCCGTCCTGGGTTATCAATATTACACGACTTTGATAATGGTCCGAGATCGATCGAAACGTCTTCATTTTCCTTATATTCAGACGGATGGGTTGGGTGTCAACTTCCATAATCTTTTATCTTTTTACTCAAAATTCTACCTATACCTTGAGGCGCTTCCGAGGATCAATTTCCTCGATCACAACTTTGACCATATGGTTGGTGGTCTGGTCAAACAGGTTGTTAAATGACGTATGAATGACAGCCCGGCTGATCAGCCATCCTGTGATGGTGGTTATTAAGTTCCCGGAAATTATTCATTAATATACTTATAGAAATTCATTCCTAAATCAAGCATTTATCCTAAATTTAAACTTATGCTAGTTCCAAAATCCCTAAAAATATATGATAATAAATTAATTCAATTTAAATCTGCATTTCATAAAATTGACCAATTCCAGCAGTTACCAAATCATGTACCCATTTCCTAAATTGGTGCCTGGAATTTAGATACAAACAATAGCACAATAATATATGAAATGCTGCGAATAAAATAAGTCATTTTTATTCCTTATCCAGTTCTGCTCCTCTCTCTCTTCACTTTCTTATCTAAACACTGTATTAGTCTCATTATTCACTTTTCCTTTTTCTTCCCTCTTTTCCTATCTTCGCTTCCCACTCAATAGCCCTTTCTCACTTTGTTCTGCATCTATTCCATCCACTTGTATCCTTTATTCTCTCTCTCTCTCTCTCTCTCTCTCTCTCTCTCTCTCTCTCTCTCTCTCTCTCTCTCTCTCTCTCTCTCTCTCTCTCTCTCCCTCTATTTCCCTTCCCTCTCCTGTCTCGTATCCACCCTCTTATTCAATTAAATTTCCCTATGTTACTCTTTCATGTTTTCTCCGCTAACTTTGGCAGTTCTCCCGTGGGGTAATAGTTGACTTTGTTTGTTTTACCTTCTGTTCTTAGCAAACAAAAATAGTTGACATTATTTGCTTGTGGACTTGTCCAAATAAAAAGCGTTTTTTTGTAATCTTTTATTATGAAAGTAAAGCGTGTTTTATTACTTTGTTAATAAATAATTAATGGATTGTATTTTTATTGACTACATGACCCTAGACTACATGAAGGGGAGTACAGAGTGTGTCAAACACTAGCTACGTGATGCTAAAAATCTCCATCACACAGGATGGTTAGTCATGTGATTAGTAGTCTGCACTGGTAAACTCTGGGTGTATTGTGAGGATATCATCATGAACAGAGAGTTAAAAAAGTGATTGCAAAGCTCCAGGTACCTCATGCCAACTGGTCTGAAAGGTCTAATAACTGGACATTCGGTGATGTAGTGTGGGAGATCATGCCGCAGTTCCTGCTCACAGAGTTTGCACCTGAAGTGCTCAGGATTAGGAGACCCGTCACCTGCAGCCACCTGCCACAGGTAACTGTAACCCAACCTGATCCTGGCAACCACTGTATCGCACAGTCTGGTCGACGTTTTGTGCTGACAATAGACATACGTTTCTAATCTAAACAAATCACAGACTTTAATACCAGTGTTTTCAGGTCTGTGGGGAGTCAGTGATTTGTCTCCTCTCAGATCTGAGTGTTTGGAACAATATAGTCTTGACAAAAGAGATGGGGACACCCAGGTCTAATTCAGCGTCATCTTTGTTACACGCTTATTAGCCTGCAATGTCTGTGTCATTATGATGGGTTATATTTGAGATGGTATCCATACAAAAGAGACTCTAAGCCCTTTATTCTGTGAAGTGAGTAGATTATTTAGGATTGTAATTATGAGGGTCATGCTGTCGATCTTGCAGTAAAAGACTTCGAATCACAAAATATTATTCCTCCTCCTGTGTCTTTTAATGTTTGGATAGCTAACTGTAGTGTGGCTAGTTCTGTATGTGTAGAGGTCAGCCAGTTGTTCAACCCGACACTGATAGTTTGTGTGCAAGTATTTTTACTGTAAAACTTGCTGGCTGCTGCAGTCTGTCCTGTTGACGATTGGACTGAGCCGTCGGTGAAGCAACAGTGCTCGCGGGATATTCGATTTTTGATGGAAGAGGAAATTGTTTCAAGCGTGACAGCTTTAAAAATAGCAGAATTCTCATTACTTTTCCTAGTGACGGGTGTGTATGTTACTTGAGTGGTGGGGTACAGATATGGAGGAATAATTCAGAGTAGGGATGTATACTCTACGGACTCCACTACCCACATTTAATTACTGCAACTCCCAGAACTGAGGAACGAAAATTTATTATTTGCATCACTTTCGCTGAGTGGTTAACCCCGAGGGATAAACTCACGACTCTGAATAAGACGCACCCAATCATATTTATCAGCCGATGATCTAGTCTAGACCAGACCGGCCCGGTTCCTTCCCCGTGTGTGGTGGAGTAGTGTTATCTTGAGTTATCTTGAGGTTATCTTGAGTTGATTTCGGGGCTTTAGTGTCCCCGCGGCCCGGTCCTTGACCAGGCCTCCACCCCCAGGAAGCAGCCCGTGACAGCTGACTAACACCCAGGTACCTATTTACTGCTAGGTAACAGGGGCATTCAGGGTGAAAGAAACTTTGCCCATTTGTTTCTGCCTCGTGCGGGAATCGAACCCGCGCCACAGAATTACGAGTCCTGCGCGCTATCCACCAGGCTACGAGGTGTGGCTCAACTTACTCAACTCATCCTCATTTTTAGACAGTAGAGTATGTGTGCAATATATATAATGCATAATATTATCGGATAATAATTATGAAGCTGAGTCGGTCTTGTAAACAGGTTAGTTAGGTCTCCCGGGACTTGTATACAAGCCTGAGGAGCTCCTGAGGAGAAGGTAGTTAGGTCTTAACCTGTCAGGGGTCTGCATTAAGAACTTGTGAAGCCCTGTAGACGGGCTAGCTAATTCTCCAAGACCATTAGACCAGATGTACTATAGCCTGAGGAGTCTTGGAGATTGGTTGCCTAAGTCTCCATCATTTCCGTAACAGGAAAACTGTATACACACACACACACACACACACACACACACACACACACACACACACACACACACACACACACACACACACACACACATGCTTTTCCAAACCATATTGCTGATTTGTACAGAGAAGATACATTTATCTCATCTTTCCTGACTCTTCCGTTATCAGACTTCCTGTATCACGGGTGTATTATTGACACCAGAGCACCAGACACCATTGGGCGATCCCTGAGTCGCCGAAGTGTAAATCATTTACAGGTCTCGCCATTTCGGAGGTGAGATGTAAAACATGTGAAACAAGATGTAAATCAAAAGGGGATCACTGGTCTTCACAACCCGGATATAATTAACATGTGAAATTGCTCACGTTGTAAATCATTTTCAAGTAAGGTGTACGGAGGATAACATTTTTCCAGTGGTGAAGCTGTAAATGCCGCTCACGTCAACCATAGAGTAAATCATTTACACTTCTCTGCACACCAAAACGAAAGACTACATTAGGTATCCGTAAACGCTGATGTAAATTCTCGAATGTAAATGCAAATATTGACAAAATGCAAATAGTTTTTAAGTTACGACCATTTGAAAGAGTATAAATTACTGTCCTGCTGAATGTAAAATTTAGATTACCACAGTGATCAGACAACACGCTATCTTAGAGAAACCGTAATATTTAAGTACAAAGTAAAATAATCACGATGCAAATTGAAACTACAGTGATACGCACGATAGTTGTGGAAATGGAACGATACAGTTGTAGGAGATAAGGACTAACGACACCTCCCAACGATCCAGTAAACGATAGCTTCAAATGGTTCCACCAACGATATCTTAATCATAAGACACATCGCGAGTGAAAGCGATAACGTTTGCGATATACGTCTCTCTCTCTCTCTCTCTCTCTCTCTCTCTCTCTCTCTCTCTCTCTCTCTCTCTCTCTCTCTCTCTCTCTCACCTTCTCTTCGTTGATGAACCATGTGAGTTGAGCTGCAGGTTTACTCTTTGAAGAGGTGCAGTTGAGTCGAGCAACATCCCCTACTCTGTAATGGCTCCTTCCTCCGTGGATCGTTGGGCCCTGTTCCGGCAGCTCTGAGGGGAGACCAACCACAGGTGTTAGTGTACAGGGCAATTTGCAGTCAATGTGAAGGGGAAAAGGGAGGGTCATTTGAAAGCTTAGTGAGTAGTAAGAGAGGGTTACTCTGAACGCTTAATTGTAATAGGGAAGGTTACTCTGAACGCTTACTTGTAAAAGGGAGGGTTACTCTGAACGCTTACTTGTAATAGGGAGGGTTACTCTGAACGCTTAGTTGTAATAGGGAGGGTTACTCTGAACGCTTAATTGTAATAGGGAGGGTTACTCTGAACGCTTAGTTGTAATAGGGAGGGTTACTCTGAACGCTTAATTGTAATAGGGAGGGTTACTCTGAACGCTTAGTTGTAATAGGGAGGGTATTTTGAAAACTTACTACTTTTGCTACTTACTGAGTAGCAAAAACTTACTGAGTAACTCTAAAGCGAGAGTTAGTTGGGATTTTAGTGACAAGGAGAAGGTGGGGGAATTAATTTAGGATATTTGCTATATTCGCGAGTTGTGGACAGAAACAAACGTGTAATTTTACTGTGTAACGGAACATAGAATAATTATTGATTTTAACATAGCGTGAGGGAATTTATTTATTTTAGCATGAAATTAGTGATGAATTCCTAATTTTATCTTCGAGAGGGACGATAACAGTTTAAATAAAAAGGGACGATAGCTTAATTTTAGTTTCCGGGGAAGAATAACTAATTATTCTTTTCACGAGGGCAAGAGGATAGCAAATTGGTTAGAAATTACGGGGAGAAAACACTAAGCCAGTATGACTATATAGCACTTGGAACATATGAGATATGAGACAGATTATATCCCAAGACTGTCTCTTGGGATATGAGACAGACTAAGATCTGCAATATCAGGAGAAAGTGCTATAAACTAGTATGATAATATACCCAGAGAATAGTAAATAAATTATGAGTTAGAAAAAACTATGCACTTCCAGTAAAGAAGGACTTTATTTAATTTTAAGGTTGAAAGGGAATGTACCTGCTTATCATTTCGCTGCAAGAGACTATGATAATTACACACAGAAATCACAATAGCCTGATGCATCATATGAACAAATCCACAAAGGCGCGTCTGGGATGATCCCGGACGTAGGCTCGAACCCTCATCACGGCCATTCTGGATTTGTGGACAGTAGAAAGAGGATAGAAACGGTCCCTGGGATATCCCCCCCTCCCTAGCCCACAGGGGTGTATCCAGGGATATCTGATTCCATTCCCACTGAATTGCCTCACTTTGTGGGAATTGTAATTGTCTTGAAACTGGGGATTACTACTTAATTTGGTAGGGAGGATTAATATGCGAGGATTAATGTATTGAGTGTGGGAAAAGATGATTACTTACTTTTAGTATGAGATGAGGATTTATTTTAAGTGTGTAAAGTAAGATAACTTGCTTGAGTAAGCTTAACTTGCTTGCTTAGTGAGGGGGAGGGGGAGGGGGGTACCTGATATCTTAACGTGACTGAAGTAACGGTTTAACTATCATTCGTGATTCAAGTCTAATTATAATTTTCATGCGAGAATTCAAGATAGCGATTACCTATGTATAAGATATGATGTGTTATCTAATGCTAGATAATAGTACAACTGTTATCTTATGTGTGCAAATAAATACAACTATTATCCTATGTGGGCGAAATAAATACACAAGGTTATCCTAGTATGGAAAAGGTACCGGTAGGAAATGTTATCCTTTATGCCTGAAGGAAAGATATATATGTTATCTTAGTGCTGTAACACGCATAGTTTTAAAAAGACTGGAGTGCTGCTGGGACCCATCAGATGTTAAGTGTAGGCTTAGTCTGAGTGGCTGTGTTAAATGGAAGCTTAACGTGAGAACGTAATGGAGTTAAATGTTTGCTTATTGTATCAAGAAATTGGTGTTAAATGTCAAATTTAGCATGTTAAATTGGCGTGAAAACTGAGAAATGGGAGAAATATGATGAGGACAACACAGTTTTCCTAACTTTGCGTTTAATAGAGAAGTCATCTTGGTTGATGTAAAGTTATCTTGGTTGATGTAAAGTTATCTTGGTTGATTTAAAGATATCTTGGTTGAGGTAAAGTTATCTTGGTTGATGTGAAGTCATCTTGGTTGATGTAAAGTTATCTTGGTTGATGTAAAGTTATCTTGGTTGATTTAAAGATATCTTGGTTGATGTAAAGTTATCTTGGTTGATTTAAAGATATCTTGGTTGAGGTAAAGTTATCTTGGTTGATGTAAAGATATCTTGGTTGAGGTTAAGTTATCTTGGTTGATGTAAAGTTATCTTGGTTGATTTAAAGATATCTTGGTTGAGGTAAAGTTATCTTGGTTGATGTAAAGATATCTTGGTTGAGGTTAAGTTATCTTGGTTGATGTAAAGTTATCTAGGTTGATGTAAAGTTATCTTGGTTGATGTAAAGTTATCTTGGTTGATGTAAGTTATCTTGGTTGATGTAAGTTATCTTGGTTGATGTAAAGATATCTTGGTTGATGTAAAGTTAGCTTGGTTGATTTAAAGATATCTTGGTTGAGGTAAAGATATCTTGGTTGAGGTAAAGTTATCTTGGTTGATGTAAGTTATCTTGGTTGATGTAAGTTATCTTGGTTGATGTAAGTTATCTTAGTTGATGAGAAGTTATCTTGGTTGATGACAAATTATCTTGGTTGATGTAAAGTTATCTTGGTTGATGTAAGTTATCTTGGTTGATGTAAGTTATCTTGGTTGATGTAAAGTTATCTTGGTTGATGTAAGTTATCTTGGTTGATGTAAGTTATCTTGGTTGATGTAAAGTTATTTTGGTTGATGAAGTTATCTTGGTTGATGTGAAGTTATCTTGGTTGATGTAAAGTTATCTAAGTTGATGTGAAGTTATCTTGGTTGATGTGAAGTTATTTTGAATGATGTAAGTTATCTTGGTTGATGTAAAGCTATCTTGGTTGATGAGCAGTTATCTTGGTTGATGACAAGTTATCATGGTTGATGTAAGTTATTTTGGTTGATGAAGTTATCTTGGTTGATGAATAGGTATCTTGGTTGATGCCAAGTTATCTTGGTTGCATAATTTTGGAGTCAGCTCTAATGAGCTGGCATCATAGTTGTCAAAATGGGTCACTAGAAACACCACTTTGGGTCACTAGAAACACCACTTTGGGTCACTAGAAACACCACTTTGGGTCACTAGAAACACCACTTTGGGTCACTAGAAACACCACTTTGGGTCACTAGAAACTCCACTTTGGGTCACTAGAAACACCACTTTGGGTCACTAGAAACACCACTTTGGGTCACTAGAAACTCCACTTTGGGTCACTAGAAACACCACTTTGGGTCACTAGAAACACCACTTTGGGTCACTAGAAACACCACTTTGGGTCACTAGAAACACCACTTTGAGTCACTAGAAACACCACTTTGGGTCACTAGAAACACCACTTTGGGTCACTAGAAACACCACTTTGGGTCACTAGAAACACCACTTTGGGTCACTAGAAACACCACTTTGGGTCACTAGAAATCACAATTGTGGGTCA
>NC_091231.1:11886144-11903644 GCF_040958095.1 Procambarus clarkii | reverse complement strand
GACCCACCACCGTGTTAGAAGAGACTATCAGGCCCACCACCGTGTTAGAAGAAGTTATCAGACCCACCACCGTGTTAGAAGAGGCTATCAGACCCACCACCGTGTTAGAAGAGACTATCAGGCCCACCACCGTGTTAGAAGAGACTATCAGACCCACCACCGTGTTAGAAGAGACTATCAGACCCACCACCGTGTTAGAAGAGACTATCAGACCCACCACCGTGTTAGAAGAGACTATCAGGCCCACCACCGTGTTAGAAGAGGCTATCAGACCCACCACCGTGTTAGAAGAGGCTATCAGACCCACCACCGTGTTAGAAGAGACTATCAGACCCACCACCGTGTTAGAAGAGACTATCAGGCCCACCACCGTGTTAGAAGAAGTTATCAGACCCACCACCGTGTTAGAAGAGACTATCAGGCCCACCACCGTGTTAGAAGAAGTTATCAGACCCACCACCGTGTTAGAAGAGGCTATCAGACCCACCACCGTGTTAGAAGAGGCTATCAGACCCACCACCGTGTTAGAAGAGACTATCAGGCCCACCACCGTGTTAGAAGAAGTTATCAGACCCACCACCGTGTTAGAAGAGGCTATCAGACCCACCACCGTGTTAGAAGAGGCTATCAGACCCACCACCGTGTTAGAAGAGACTATCAGGCCCACCACCGTGTTAGAAGAAGTTATCAGACCCACCACCGTGTTAGAAGAAGTTATCAGACCCACCACCGTGTTAGAAGAAGTTATCAGGCCCACCACCGTGTTAGAAGAGCCCATCAGGCCCAGCACGGTGTTAGAAGAAGTTATCAGGCCCACCACCGTGTTAGAAGAGCCCATCAGGCCCACCACCGTGTTAGAAGAAGTTATCAGGCCCACCACCGTGTTAGAAGAAGCTATCAGGCCCACCACCGTGTCGCTCCTATCGCAAATTCAAGATCATCCCTCTTAATGGCTCCTTGTAAAACTTTAATTGAACCTAGCGGATTTCTTCTCCCAGTCCTTGGAATAATCCGTGAGATTATTCTTGAAGAATATCTTAATTGCGTTTTTTGCTTCATTTACAGTTTTTTAATTATTATTATATTTTAATTAAAAAATCTCCTATCTTTCCCGTTAGGGAAAAAGTGGCTAGATTGTGTAATTAAATATCATGTGGAATAATTGATGTGGATTTAATTGATTCAGGAGTTAATTGGATCTAATCCTGTAAATTTTTTGTTGCCCTGGAATTCATGTTTCGAGTGAAGTGATGATGGTCTGTTTATACAATTTCATACCAGCCCGAAACTTGTCGTTTTAGGGCAGTTGTTTTCGTCTCAATCTTCCCATGGAGGCGAGGAGCTGGAGTTCGTTACCGGTGACGTCGCCTGGGTACGTCGTTTCTATTTTAATAGACGTCGTTCGACGTCTCGTCGTGGCTAATGTTAGAAATACCATCCGGTTACGTCATTCCGATTGGTGTAGACGTTTCATTAGGCTGTCATTAATGTCATAATGTCATTAACCTGTGTATTTGATTGACAGGTGAATCCCGTCAATGTGACGCATTCGTTAATTGCGTGACTTATGTGTTTCGTTAATATGTCTTGCGGGGATATAAGGTATTTCTTACCGTTTGCTTCTCAATGTTTGCGTATAAATGCGCGCTAATTGTCGTTATTGGGAGCTGGTCTTATTGTTGGCTTCACGCCGGGCAGACTGGGTCGATCAGACGACGGAAATAATACATACACGCATACACATACACACACACACACACACACACACACACACACACACACACACACACACACACACAGAAGGAGGAACATGTGACTGGATCAATGAGAAAAAAAATGTTTCCCTATTTTTTTATCTATTATCTTTATCTTTTTTAATTATTTATCTTTATATAAAATATTTTTCTACAGCTCTCAAAGAGTAACTAAACACCTGTAAAAACACCTGTTCTCAGACGCTCGGAGGGTCACGTATGATATAATAATGATCATTCGCTTTGTAGCGGGACAGGAAGCCTGTGAGTATGTATATATATGGAATTACTCACCCTCTTCAGGAGGCAACCCCCCTAGAACACTTTGCCTAACTCCTATTTACTGCCAGGTGAACAGTTGTATTAGAGGAAAGGAAACGTGCCCAACCGTTTCTGCCCCACGATAGTGAAGGTAAAGGAAATTATCAGTAGAAAGCACTATATATAGACCATTACGACCGTATATACAGAGAACGAAGTCAATTGCTATCATCTCCAGAACGACGTGTCATTTGATAACGACAACAATTTGATAACGACAACAATTTGATAACGAAAGCATTTTGATAACGAAAACACTTTGATAACGAACATTCAGATAAAAATATTGTCGTTTCTCTCTGGAATCGTATTTTTTCTCTTACCACAATTTATTTATTTATTTATTTGTTTAAGATTTGGAATAAATTATACATACCATTTTACATACATATCACAGAGTATAAATCGAAAATCTTCCTCTATGTGTATTTTTACTTAACAAACGCTCCATTCTGCTCCAAGAATGTCTTTGAAAAATTAGTGATGTGTTCTCGAATGAAGAATTATTTTCCGCTCAGTGTAAACGATGTACCAAAAAGAGGTATAACTCTCAACCCTTGCCCAATCACTTGGGCTGAATAATGATAGAGCGACGGACTCGCATCATGCTGGTCGGCGTTCAATCCCCGACCGTCCATAAGTGGTTGGCCACCATTCCATCCCCCCCCTCCCCCGTCCGACCTAAATCCTTATCCTGACCCCCCTTCCAAGTGCTATATATATATGTATATATATGTATATAATGGCTTGGGACTTTCCCCTGATAATTACCACACCTCTCAACCATTGTAACAAAAGTTGTATGTTAAATTGTATAAAAAAATACAATAACTATAAAAAGGCTGTTAAAAAAATACAGGCAAATTTGATAAACGAATTTTCCTCGTTAAATAACGGAAGATCAACGCGACGAGACGAGCAACGAAAGGATAAACCATTAACGAGGGCTTGGCAAGGCAAGGGGTAACGAGGAAAAACATTTTTTTAAGGTTACTCGGAAAAGCGTCCGATGGGAGAGGTTGTCCCACTTGTAGGTTCCGGCTAGACGGGAAGGGAGAGACGGGAAGGTGGGACGGGAGGGAGGGACAGGAAGGACTGACGGGAAGGGAGAGACGGGAAGGTGGGACGGGAGGGAGGGACAGGAAGGACTGACGGGAAGGACCGGTGAGAAAAAAAAACACTAAAAATTGCATCAATAACAACATTATTGATGATGATAGCAACACTGACAAACACGAACAACACCAACCAGTGAGGAAGCCCCAGCAAGAACAACAAGGACAGAGGAAGCCCCAACAGCAAGGACAGAAGAAGCCCCAACAACAAGGACAGAGGAAGCCCCAACAACAACAACAAGGACAGAGGAAGCCCCAACAATAACAACAAGGACAGAGGAAGCCCCAACAACAAGAACAGAGGAAGCCCCAACAACAACAAGGACAGAGGAAGCCCCAACAACAACAACAAGGACAGAGGAAGCCCCAACAACAAGGACAGAGGAAGCCCCAACAGCAAGGACAGAGGAAGCCCCAACAACAAGGACAGAGGAAGCCCCAACAACAAGGACAGAGGAAGCCCCAACAGCAAGGACAGAGGAAGCCCCAACAACAACAACAAAGACAGAGGAAGCCCCAACAACAACAACAAGGACAGAGGAAGCCCCAACAACAAGGACAGAGGAAGCCCTCAAGAGAGGCCGCCCAGAGACCAACACAATAGTACCATCCCTTTCTTTAATCAACCTTTATATCCTCTTTGTCTGACGCTTTTCCGGGATTGGTGCTGCCAGATTGTACGGGCTGACGCGGTCAAGCCGCGGCTGACACGGTCAAGCTGCGGCTGACGCGGTCAAGCCGCGGCTGACACGGTCAAGCCGCAGCTGACACGGTCAAGCCGCAGCTGACACGGTCAAGCTGAAGCTGGGAATGACAGGCTGTTGCAATTTTCTAATTGATACTTAAGTGCTCCTGTTGCTTCAGTAGTTCTTGTTGATGATCCTGTTGATTGTGCAATGCTCCTTGTTGATTCTTCACTGTTGATGTCACTGCCTGAGCGGGCAGGTGACTTCAGCGCCGTATGAAACTTCAGGCATGTGGGGGGGTGGTACTTTGGCACAGGGGGGAACTTTGGCACAGGGGGGAACTTTGGCACAGGGGGGAGGTTAGGAATCGTAAAATGGAGGCAAGGAAGCAGCAGGTGTGTTAAGTTGGAAGGTTAGTGTGGCCCCGTGTCTCACCTGAGTGCCTTCCTGAGTGGCACTGCCATGCATGAGTGCTTATCTGAGTATGAGCTGCCACACCTGAGTGGGGAGAGAGTGGGGGGGGGCTGCCACACCTGTCTTGGTAGAGAGTGAGGGGGGGCTGCCACACCTGTCTGGGTAGAGAGTGGGGGGGGGCTGCCACACCTGTCTTGGTAGAGAGTGGGGGGGGGCTGCCACACCTGTCTGGGTAGAGAGTGGGGGGGCTGCCACACCTGTCTTGGTAGAGAGTGGGGGGGGCTGCCACACCTGTCTGGGTAGAGAGTGGGGGGGCTGCCACACCTGTCTTGGTAGAGAGTGGGGAGGGGCTGCCACACCTGTGTGGGCAGAGAGTAGGAGGGGCTGCCACACCTGTGTGGGCAGAGAGTAGGAGGGGCTGCCACACCTGTGTGGGCAGAGAGTAGGAGGGGCTGCCACACCTGACAAAATAGGCAACAGTAAGCCAGCATCACGACAATGTCCGCAGAATTGTGTGTGTGTGTGGGACACACTAAAATAGGCAGGAAAGGGGGTACCTATGGTGGCAGGGGGGCAGCAAAGTTGTTATTGCAGCAATTCACGTTCCCAAGTCCGTGTTCAAGTGAACAAACTCCCACAAAGATGAACCTCACGATCATGGGGAACCTCCGGAATTGAACGCATTTCCACTTTCCTCGTTTGTAATGTACCGAAATGTATATGTTATTTGCTTGGAAATAAGTTATATTGTGAAATGATGAAGTTTCATTAGTTAAGACTTTGCCTCTCCACTTTACACGTAACTATACATACCTTGAGGTTACCTTGAGGTGCTTCCGGGGCTTAGTGTCCCCGCGGCCCGGTCGTCGACCAGGCCTCCTGGTTGCTGGACTGATCAACCAGGCTGTTAGACGCGGCTGCTCGCAGCCTGACGTATGAGTCACAGCCTGGTTGATCAGCTACATGGGTATACATCTGTATACATTATGTCAGTTTCTTTTGAAACACATTTAGCTACATATATATATATATATATATATATATATATATATATATATATATATATATATATATATATATATATATATATATATATATATATATATATTATTAAATATGACCGAAAAAGTAAGATTAATAATTCTAACACGAATTTTCTCAATCTTTCGTACATTACGCTTCACTGTTGGAGGTAAATAAAAAATCAATTCTCCAAAATTCATTTTTATTTCTAGTCTGACGCGACACGGGCGCGTTTCGTAAAACTTATTACATTTTCAAAGACTTTAGTTCACAAATACACAACTGAATAGAACTTACGTATCTCCGATTTTATATCTACATTTGAGTGAGGTGGAAGGGGTGATGTGGCATTAACACAAGACAGAACAAAATGTGGTATTAATAGGGTATTAATTTCATCAACACAAGACAGAACAAGAGTATTAATAGGGTATTAATTTCATCAACACAAGACAGAACACGAAACAATGGATATTGAATAGAAGTGTTTGTAGAAAGCCTATTGGTCCATATGCATCAAGAAATATGGACCAATAGGCTTTCTACAAACACTTCTATTCAATATCCATTGTTTCGTGTTCTGTCTTGTGTTGATGAAATTAATACCCTATTAATACTCTTGCTCTGTCTTGTGTTGATGAAATTAATACCCTATTAATACCACATTTTGTTCTGTCTTGTGTTAATGCCACATCACCCCTTCCACCTCACTCAAATGTAGATATAAAATCGGAGATACGTAAGTTCTATTCAGTTGTGTATTTGTGTACTAAAGTCTTTGAAAATGTAATAAGTTTTACGAAACGCGCCCGTGTCGCGTCAGACTAGAAATAAAAATGAATTTTGGAGAATTGATTTTTGATTTACCTCCAACAGTGAAGCGTAATGTACGAAAGATTGAGAAAATTCGTGTTAGAATTATTAATCTTACTTTTTCGGTCATATTTAATAATATATGTCTACAGGAAAGACTGCTACCAAAATATACTAATATATATATATATATATATATATATATATATATATATATATATATATATATATATATATATACACCCTATTATATATATACCCTATATATATATATATATATATATATATATATATATATATATATATATATATATATATATATATATATATATATATATATAACTCCCTCTCAGACGTCCTATATCACTAAGTAGGGCATAATGCAAATTGCAATTTGCAAATTCCTCGATCAATAAGAAGTAATTTTAATCAGATATCTTTATTGGCCATTATTTTGTTGACTAGTGGCCACTTTAGGGACATTCACATGTTCTTGTTATATTATTTTATTTATACTTATATATATTTTTATATATACAAAAAATGCAAATGCTTATCCAAGAATTAAAAGTGATTGGCTTCTGTTAGTTGACTTTAGGTAGTTTAACTCAAAATTTAACTCAGGGTTGGGATTAATAAAGTCTGTATCTGTCTCATTTGTCAGTCATGTGTCTGTTACCCAGTACCTCCTGTCAGCTGTCTGTCTCATCTGCCAAAAATCCGTCAAGTCTGTTAGCTATCTATCTTCTCTGACATCCTGTCATTTCACATCTGTCACTCATGTTACAGATATGACAAATGAATCATCTTTACCACTTGTCTTATCTCTGATCATCTGTTCTGAGTGGCGGTGAATATAAGCAGCATCCTCACTGTTCTGAGTGGCAGTGAATATAAGCAGCATCCTCACTGTTCTGAGTGGCAGTGAATATAAGCAGCATCCTCACTGTTCTGAGTGGCGGTGATTATAAGTAGCATCCTCACTTCAATAAAGAATAAAAACCCGATGTTCTACTTATATTAATTACAAAACCGTTTCATATGTTTGTCAATAAAAAAAAGCCATCAGCAGCGATATCTAGACGTGATTACACCTACACACACACACATATATATATATATATATATATATATATATATATATATATATATATATATATATATATATATATATATATATATATATATATACATATATATATATATATATATATATATATATATATATATATATATATATATATATATATATATATATATATATATATATAAGCCGGGTCCCTGGTGTAAGCTGGTCTTGAAGAAAGAGAGCAAGCCGGCAGAGTTATTGTAGTCTCGTAACGCTAGCTACCTATTGGATATTTTGTCAATACATATTATTGTTCCCTGGCTGCGTCATAATGGATAACGTGCTATCGTAAATCCCACATTGTCGCAGCATTGATTATTCCCAGGTATTTAAGGAATGTAAAAATTCCGGGTTTGGGTCCGCTTGTGGGAGGACATTTTGAATGCTTTTTCTGCATAATTTTCTTTTTCAAAATGGTAAATTTCTTCGTTCTTTTGGTCGTCTGGGAATAAAGGGGAAAAAAATTAATGGTGATTTATTCACAAGGATTGGTGAGAGAGCCATTACATCTGATATATTTTTTTTCATGTTAGATATGTTGTATTTTCAAAGCATATTCTGCATAATGGTTTAGTATATTAAGGTGATTTTAAGTCAGGTGTATTCTATTTTTTTAAACCTCACTTTGGAGGGTTAGGTTACCCCAGGAGAGGTCGTGGTGGGGGGTGGAGGCTTGGTCAGAGGTCGTGGTGGGGGGTGGAGGCTTGGCCAGAGGTCGTGGTGGGGGGTGGAGGCTTGGTCAGAGGTCGTGGTGGGGGGTGGAGGCTTGGCCAGAGGTCGTGGTGGGGGGTGGAGGCTTGGTCAGAGGTCGTGGTGGGGGGTGGAGGCTTGGCCAGAGGTCGTGGTGGGGGTGGAGGCTTGGCCAGAGGTCGTGGTGAAGGGTGGAGGCTTGGCCAGAGGTCGTGGTGAAGGGTGGAGGCTTGGCCAGAGGTCGTAGTGGGGGGTGGAGGCTTGGCCAGAGGTCGTGGTGGAGGGGTGGAGGCTTGGCCAGAGGTCGTGGTGGAGGATTTTGTCGTGGCCAGAGGTCGTGGTGGAGGGGTGGAGGCTTGGCCAGAGGTCGTGGTGGAGGATTTTGTCGTGGCCAGAAGTCGTGGTGGAGGGTGGAGGCTTGGCCGGAGGTCGTGGTGGAGGGTGTCGTCGTGGCCAGTGGTCGTGGTGGAGGGTGTCGTCGTGACCAGAGGTCGTGGTGGAGGGTGTCGTCGTGGTGGCCAGAGGTCGTGGTGGAGGATGTCGTCGTGGCCAAAGGTCGTGGTGGAGGGTGTCGTCGTGGTGGCCAGAGGTCGTGGTGGAGGGTGTCGTCGTGACCAGAGGTCGTGGTGGAGGGTGTCGTCGTGGTGGCCAGAGGTCGTGGTGGAGGGTGTCGTCGTGACCAGAGGTCGTGGTGGAGGGTGTCGTCGTGACCAAAGGTCGTGGTGGAGGGTGTCGTCGTGGTGGCCAGAGGTCGTGGTGGAGGATGTCGTCGTGGCCAAAGGTCGTGGTGGAGGGTGTCGTCGTGGTGGCCAGAGGTCGTGGTGGAGGGTGTCGTCGTGACCAGAGGTCGTGGTGGAGGGTGTCGTCGTGGTGGCCAGAGGTCGTGGTGGAGGGTGTCGTCGTGACCAGAGGTCGTGGTGGAGGGTGTCGTCGTGACCAAAGGTCGTGGTGGAGGGTGTCGTCGTGGTGGCCAGAGGTCGTGGTGGAGGATGTCGTCGTGACCAGAGGTCGTGGTGGAGGGTGTCGTCGTGACCAGAGGTCGTGGTGGAGGGTGTCGTCGTGACCAGAGGTCGTGGTGGAGGGTGTCGTCGTCGTGACCAGAGGTCGTGGTGGAGGGTGTCGTCGTGACCAGAGGTCGTGGTGGAGGGTGTCGTCGTCGTGACCAGAGGTCGTGGTGGAGGATGTCGTCGTGGCCAGAGGTCGTGGTGGAGGGTGTCGTCGTGGTGGCCAGCATCGCAGGAAAGGTCGGCAGCTGCTCAAGAACTTAATTGCCGGCGAGAGAGAGGTAGAGAACGTGGCCCACACTCTGATGCGGCCGACCAACCCCCTAAAGTTTTGTATTAAACTTGCGTCCATTCCTGCTACTCTGCCCCCCTACCCTTCCCCCTACGCTTCCCCCTACCCTACCCCCTACCCTCCTACCCTCTCTCCCTCTCCGTATCACCTCCACCACAACCCCTTAAAACCCCCCGAACCCCCATTCTTCCACCCCCTCAATCATCCACAACTCCCTTCTCCCCAAACATATTGGGAAAAAATCCCATTTAAAGTTCAGGAATCATTGGGGAAAATTCCCCCCTTAAAATGCAAAAATCTGGGGAAAATATTTGTTCCCAAGATACGTAAGTTTAAAAAAATAAAATTACGTGCGGACTTTCCTGTTGACGTGTATATATATATATATATATATATATATATATATATATATATATATATATATATATATATATATATATATATATATATATATAAGCGACGACAAGAGAAGCAGCACAAGAACGACAATCATGAGAGGAAATCGGAAGTAGAGAAATAGGATTAAAAAGATAAAAGAATAATGGTAAAAAAAAAATGAAGAAGAGATACAGTTAACGACTGGAGGAACTATCCCCGCGGAACAAGTGAGTTCTCTTATCTATTCTTGTCGTGTAATTCACCAAACTATCTCTCTGATATGTCACGCACTTTTACACGTAAAGTTCCCTTTTTTTAGACTCGTGTTGGGAAGAGCGAGAGAAATCAACACCACGAAAACATATTGGAGGCTAAACTCTCATCTCTTAGAGTGCTTGCTCTCTTGGATTATCAAAGTCTAGAGGTGGGAATAATATCGTAAAAAAAAATATATAGAGCGAGACCTTTATATATCGATATATGTCACTCACCCACATTATCTTGGGGGATTTTTGTTTAACCTGAATAACTTTTGAGGGTTGAGTTTGTTTATTTTGTTAATGCCTGTTTCTGCGTTTGTGAAAAGCTCTAAGTTTGATGGTCACTGGAGGGTGGAAGAGTTAATTTGGTGTGTGTTAAGGGGAGGAGGGGAGGGGAGGGGAGGGGAGGGGGGAGGGTGTTCGGTGGGGGATTGTTCGGGGGTGGTGGGGGGTGGGGGTTCGGTGTTGTAGGTCGGGGAAGCAGGTGGGGTTAGTGTGTTGGGTTGGGGGTCAGGCGCCGCTTGGCCGAGCATATAACCTAAGTATATGCTCCTTTCCTGTTCTCGCTGAAGGGCATCCTTCTTCCTCCTTCTCCTTCTCTCTCTCTCTCTCTCTCTCTCTCTCTCTGCTTGCCACTTACTCTCATATTTAACAAATCACTACAAAACGATAAGAACTACCGGAAAGATAGAAGATAATCAATATTCTGCCATTTTACAAGAATTAAATAAGCCAAATGGCTCTAAACCCATGAACTGTTTCTCTTGTAAATCAAGCAAGGTGATGGATAAGACCTCGAGAATGTCAAATATCCGCAGAGATGGGCCCTTACAACTGAGCATCAGCCCTCAGGGTTCCAAAGACCTCCTCACAAACTTGACTGAGTTCTATGACCGCGCGTTCGAGCTCAGACAATACAGAAAAGGGTGAGTGGGTTATATATATATTCTTCGACTGTCAGGGAGCCTTCGACAGGGTTCCAGACAGGAGTGACAGGGATCAGTCTTGCTCCTGGTATTTGGGAATGACTTACTAGAGCGGGAGACTAGTTCCCTACAATGTTTGCTGGTAATGCAAGGATTATGAGGAAAAACACGATGGACTGCAAGAAATTACAGAAAGAACAGGTGTTTATAAAACTAATTAATCCGGTTAAAAACTCCTACAGTTTACCTTGAACAAGTGGAAGTGCTTGAAGCTGAGTGGTAGCAACAAGATACCACAAATACAAAGTGAAAAATGGGAAAGGAAAATCATCCTGGAACCAGGAAAATACATGGGAACTGACACCACATATAATCCTGTCAGCAGAAACCCAAATCAAACGAAAATTATCGGTTGCATACACAACGCTCGTCAGCATATGAAATGCGTTTAGGAATTCGAAAAAGAAAGATTGAATCAGGGAGTCAACCGGGATCTTGTCTTCCACGTACGTTAGACCAATTCTAGAATATACAGCACTAGCTTGGAGTGCTAGTGCTAGTGCTCATACCGCAATGCTAGTCTCAGACCTAAGAAGAATGTATTACAAAGAACAATTAAGCCTATTAAACTTTAAAGAGGAATCAGGGGAGACATGATCACCACATACAAAATTCTCAAAGCAATAGATATAGTAATCTAAGAAAAACTATTCAACATGGTTAGTAAACACCAAAAGTACACAGATGATAAACAAATCCCCAAAAATAACACATAGACAATATAAAGTATTTCTCCAGGTAAACTACAGACACAATAGAAAGCAAGTCCAAGAACATCCCACAGGCAATAGGAAGCAAGTCCAAGAATATCCACACACACAATAGAAAGCAAGTCCAAGAATATCCCCACTCCCACAAAAGGAAACAAGTCCAAGAATATCCACACACACAATAGAAAGCAAGTCCAAGAATATCCCACAGACAATAGAAAGTAAGTCCAAGAACATCCCAGACCCACAGTGGAAAGCAAGTCCAAGAATATCCCACAGACAATAGGAAGCAAGTCCAAGAATATCCCACAGACAATAGAAAGCAAGTCCAAGAATATCCCACAGACAATAGGAAGCAAGTCCAAGAATATCCCACAGACAATAGGAAGCAAGTCCAAGAATATCCCACAGACAATAGGAAGCAAGTCCAAGAATATCCCACAGACAATAGGAAGCAAGTCCAAGAATATCCCACAGACAATAGGAAGCAAGTCCAAGAATATTCCACAGACAATAGGAAGCAAGTCCACAGACACAATTTGAAGAAATTGTGTGTTGAAGTTATTAACAAAATGGAATTCACGAAGAAACAAACAGGAAGGCCCATAAGCAACACAAAAACAATGATTGTAGAGACGAAAAAGCCCAATAGGTTACGAAACCTGTTTGCTAATTGAAGGTTGAGAGGCGAGACATAATAGCCAAAAGTATAACTCAAGTCTAACTAGGTGAGTACAAATGAGTTCAGGTAGATAAGGGGAACTGGATGAGCAGAAATAGATGTGTACAACTAGGTGAGTTCAACTAGTAGAGTACAAATAGGTTATTATAACTAGGTGTCTACAACTAGGTGAGAGTACCTTTAATGGTACATTTCACATCTTTACTTTCTACCCTTAACTTGAGCCTTATATAGCCTGATCCCTCCTTACTTATACCCTACTTCTTAATACTCTCCCTTTATCTCTTTCTTATCGCCCTGTCTCCTTGCGTCTCTTCCGTCATATTCCCTCTCTCTCTCTCACTCTCTCTCTCTCACTCTCTCTCTCTCTCTCTCTCTCTCTCTCTCTCTCTCTCTCTCTCTCTCTCTCTCTCTCTCTCTCTCTCTCTCTCTCTCTCTCTCTCTCTCTCTATCCACCTGTAAGGCGAAACAACGAGATACAATTCTGTGATAGTTACAGGAGAAACCATATGAGCTGAAATTAGAAATTGATCCAATTAACTTGAGCTTCGGCCGGCTCAAGCACACATAACGAAGCCAAACGTCTCGCTTCTTCAGGTCTGAGTCTTTTTGCCCTCATGTTGAGCTTAGGGCTTGAGCTCTCAGGGCTCAGCCTGCCTCTTAGAGCTTATGTCTGGCTGCTTAGCTGACTCCAGGAGAATCCTCTCAGCTGGAGATAACGAGATGGATGGGGGTACAGGTGTGAATGAGAGATAACGAGATGGAGGAAGAATGGGTGTGAAGGAGAGATAAAGAGATGCAGGGAGTATAGGTGTGAATGAGAGATAACTAGAAGGATGGGGAACAGGTGTGAGAGTTAACGAGATGGAGGGGGTACAGGTGTGAGTTAACGAGATGGAGGGAGTACAGGTGTAAGAGAATGGGAAAGGCGTCTAAATGTGATAATAGAGAACGATGGGTTTATAAAGCTATGATAATAAGAACGAAGGTTAGAAACTGGTCGGAAACGGGTTGAAAGGGATAGAGGGTAGGGAGCAGGGATAAGAAACTATGCAACAGATAAGAACGGTCAGAAACTACGGATGGTGGCACAGGTATCCGCTGTGCAACACAGCATTGTCTGCAATCCCTATCCTCGTGCTATGTTAGTAGTGAATAACGGAATGAGATCGTAAAAGAACATTAAAATGGCACTTCAGGCAAGTTTTCTGATCCAGCGCCTCAGCGTCAGGAGCCAGAGAGGAAATGCCGGCCGTTCGTAAAAAGGTTTCTGTTCGTACGTACAGAGGTTTCTGTTCGTACGTACAAAGGTTTCCAACTCCACCGAACTGGAAGAGGTTTTTTGGTCTTTAAATCGAGGTCCTTTCTAACCCACGAGGAATAAATTTCATGAATATAACGATGAAAGAAATCTTTTCTCTAAAATAAATTCACTCTGAAAAAAAATATATATATTGTACTAAATGTTCTCGTGCCATAAAAATTGGATTATTATAATGCTATTTACGAACTGAATTATATTTTTGGAAGCCATGTAGGTAATACCAAAAAAAATGATCGTCAGGGTGAATTATTTTGATAATTGTTATTAAATTGATTTTTCCCAATTATCATGATTTATCAGAGGGCAAATATGTGATAGTCTGAAATTATTGTAATATAATTTATAAGTTATTGAAATTATTGGCATCACCGTTTATGACAGACAGTTGCCTGCGTATAGATAGCGAAGAGAAACAATATATTGTCGATATAAATGGATAAATAATATATTTTCGTTAAACATGGATCACAAAGAAGAATTGCGTAATCTCGTTGAATATATATAGAGAACAGAAACTATATATTCTCGTTAAATTTATATATATATATATATATATATATATATATATATATATATATATATATATATATATATATATATATATATATATATATATATATATATATATATATATATAAGGTCTGCCCGCTTGTCCGAAGATGGAGGTGATTTGTGATTGTATAGCAAGTGTTATAGAATGGTTGGGCCTACTACCCGTGCCCCTCTTTAAGATGGATCGGCTCCTATTCCGAATCTCAGGAGGACTCCTGTGAACTTCAAATGTAGATTTCAGTGTCTGTAGAATGTTAAAACTAATTTTAAAGTTACTCGAGTATCTTTTGCCTACTGGTAGAGAGAACGGGAAGGAGGGAGAAAGGGAGGAAGGAAGAGAGAACGGGTGGCAGAATGATAAGGAGAGAGAGAGAGTCAGAGGAAACAGGAGAGATAGAGAGAGAGATAAAGAGATAAAGAGAGAATTTACTACCCTGGCCCAGCCACGTAATCCATATATAGTTAAGAAATAATATTAAAAACTTAATCTTCATTAAACGAGGATTAAGTAACCATATATATATTCACGTTAAGTATGGATAGCAAAGATAAATGATTTATTCTCGTTAAATGTGGATTGCGAAGAAGAAGAAGAAACGTATATATATATTCTCGTTCAATATGTATAGTGAATACAAAATATATATTCTCGTCCCCATGTCAACAACACCTGTATCTTGTCCCAGGAACTGAGTAATTGGCAGTGATATATATTTTTAGCTACAGCAAGAAACGACAGTTACGTGGATCACTCAAGTGGAATATGGCACTGAGAATACAGTTTGGATTATGATTAAATGTTTGACAGCCTTCATCTTAGGCAAATATGATGAGAAATTGGAGAATAGTGCAGAGGAGACGTTTAATACTTGCGTCTTGAATGAGACGATTGAGACGTCTTAAATATCAAGACGTCTTAGACGTTATTAATTAAAGAAAAGATGACGTTGTAATTTGTACTATCAAGAAATTGGGAAAAAACTCAGCGTTGATTCAAAGTCATAAACGGAAAAGTCGATTCTGATTCCATCCCAGAAACGGAAGAGAATGTTGTAGGATTGTATGATATCCATTTTGGTGTTGAACTTTAAAGTCAATCATCCTCCAGAGGGTGATTAACGCTGCCGAAGGAACAACTGCCCAATCAGCAAGTATACTTCTGCTCTGAGCATAGTTCAGGACTTAAATAAACGGTCAGTGTGTATATATATATATATATATATATATATATATATATATATATATATATATATATATATATATATATATATATATATATATATATAAATACACACAGACCAAGTATCTTAGTGAATACGTAACTAGATGAAAACTGAACTAGTCTTATTATGAGAGATCATTCTCTAATTATAAGGAAAATCAAATTAAATTTTCCATTTAACTGATATCGCGTGAAAATAAAAATACTGTGAACTACCCAAATAAACAAATAAAAAATGTAACAAATTACATTACTACACAACTTTATTTCACGAACAAATAAATAATTACAGTTTTCGACAAAATATTTGCAGCTACCTAACAGGGCTGTTTTGACTGATCCAGCTTAAAGGTACTCTGTACCTGAGCTCCTAATTACAGGCCTATTTTAATTACGCTCCCATTTCCAGGATAAAGCCCTATTCCCCATTTTTTTAGTGGGTATACAGTGAGATCAAGTATTAATCAACATTGATTACTTCTAATAGCAAGTGCTTTATACAGGTTCAACTGTGCCTATACCAATTGTCAGTTGAATATAGTTATGTATATATTCAAGTTGTATAAAGTATTAATTGTTTGATATATATGAAAGGGGGGCAATGTTGTTAGTACTGCTGAGGTATATTCGTTTAATTTCAAGGTTGTGGTAAATTTGCATATGTTTTGGTTAGTAATTGATGTGGTTTAAGATGTTATGTGGCCCTGACTTAGCACATAACATTTTTCTACCACATAAGTTCAGGGAGTGAATAGATATAACGAAATATTGTTATCATTATATTTAGCTATATCACCATTATGCCACCATCATCATCATAAATGTCTATATATCACCATCACTATCACCCTTATTATCACCCTCATTATCACCCTCATTCTCACCACCACTACCTAATATTATATTTTCATTTTCTCAATCTTTTCATCTATTTTTTCAATTTTTTCCCTCCCAATTTGTTTAACTAAGACGTCGGTTCATTAGACATGTTATTGATGATCGTAGTGTAAGGGCAAGCATGAGCTGTTATCCAATGTCTGCCTGGCTGTAGAGACTCATTTACGGGTCCTGTACACGACTTGGTGATGGTCCAAGATGGGCAGAAATGTCCTTTATTCTTGTAATCTCACTTTCGTGGGTTGGGTGTCAACCACGTGATTGTGACTCACTGTCTACACGTGCTAAATATTACAGGTGTTTACTGACTTACTGTCTACACGTGCTAAACACTACAGGTGTTTACTGACTTACTGTCTACACGTGCTAAATATTACAGGTGTTTACTGACTCACTGTCTACACGTGCTAAATATTACAGGTGTTTACTGACTTACTGTCTACACGTGCTAAATATTACAGGTGTTTACTGACTCACTGTCTACACGTGCTAAATATTACAGGTGTTTACTGACTTACTGTCTACACGTGCTAAATATTACAGGTGTTTACTGACTCACTGTCTACACGTGCTAAATATTACAGGTGTTTACTGACTTACTGTCTACACGTGCTAAATATTACAGGTGTTTACTGACTCACTGTCTACACGTGCTAAATATTACAGGTGTTTACTGACTTACTGTCTACACGTGCTAAATATTACAGGTGTTTACTGACTCACTGTCTACACGTGCTAAACACACTATATTCATGTTTGTAATATGTTGGGTGTATTTAAAATCACCAATGGACTGAATTTAGGGCATCCAGATTTCACAGAGACTTTCCAGGATCAACTTCATCTCTTTTCCCCTTACTCGGCTCCCCAGTTCTCCCAAGAAACTCCCCAAGAGAGCGCCTTCCTCTTCCCAATGACCCTGAAGTTTGTCTCCATTTCCCAAGCTTAACCTATTTTCCTAACAATTTCCCTATCACTGCCCCCAAGCTCAGGTCGGCAGTTCTCACAAGAAACGTCGAGTGTGTGTGTGTGTGTGTGTGTGTGTGTGTGTGTGTGTGTGTGTGTGTGTGTGTGTGTGTGTGTGTGCCTTCTCCCTATGGGTTCAAGGTCCTTCCCAACAAGCGTCAATTACCTCATTACAAGACCAATCTCCTTCTTAATCAACTCCTGCGAAACTATCATCCTTCCCGGTGAGACGAAACCGGACTCCCGCACGCCAACCGCAGCTCAGACCTTGAAGCGCTGCTT
>NC_091231.1:11841144-11881144 GCF_040958095.1 Procambarus clarkii | reverse complement strand
GAGCACCGAACGAGGTCTTAATTAACTGGAGAATTTCCATGTAATGACAGCTTGTGTGAGATTCTACAGTAGGGGTCCTACGGTGCCTGTGTACTCACCTATTGGTGCTTGCGGGGGTTGAGCTCTGGCTCTTTGGTCCCGCCTCTCAACTGTCAATCAACTGGTGTACAGGTTCCTGAGCCTACTGGGCTCTGTCATATCTACACTTGAAACTGTGTATGGAGTCAGCCTCCACAACATTACTTCCTAATGCATTCCATTTGTCAATCACTCTGATACTAAAAACGTTCTTTTTAGTATCTCTGTGGCTCATCTGGGCACCTGGCATATACCGCTATTGTTATCCTCTTGATATGGGCTTCAGGAGACAGGTCTGGCGTGATATCAACCCCCAAGTCTTTCTTTCTCTCTCTTGACTCTTGAAGAGTTTCATCTCCCAGATGATACTTTGTAACTGGCCTCCTGCTCCCTACACATATCTTCATTATATTAAATTTGGTTGGGTTAAACTCTAACAACCATTTGGTCGACCATTCCTTCAGTTTGTCTAGGTCTTCTTGAAGCCTCAAGCAGTCCTCCTCCTTTGTCTTAATCCTTCTCATAATTTTTTCATCGTTAGCAAACATTGAGAGAAATGAATCTATACCCTCCGGGAGATCATTTAGTTATATCAGAAACAGGATAGGACCGAGTACAGAGCCCTGTGAGACGCCACTGGTGACTTCACGCCAATCTGAGGTCTCACCCCTTACTGTAACTCTCTGTTTCCTAATGCTTAGGTACTTCCTTATCCACTGTAGCACCTTACCAGTTACTCCTGCCTGTCGCTCCAGCTTATGTACCAGCCTCTTATTAGATACTGTGTCAAAGGCTTTCTAACAATCCAAGAAAATGCAGTCCGCCCATCCTTCTCTTTCTTGCTTAATCTTTGTCACCTGGTCGTAGAATTCTATTAATCCTGTAAGGCAAGATTTACCCCTCCCTGAACCCATGTTGATGGGTTGTCACAAAGTCTCTTCTCTCCAGATGTTTTACAAGTTTTTTCTCACGATCTTCTCCATCAACTTGCATGGTATACAAGTCAAGAACACTGGCCTGTAGTTCAGTGCCTCTTGTCTGTCACCCTTTTTTTATATTGGGAACCACATTAGCCATCTTCTATATTTCTGGTAGGTTTCCCGTCTCCAGTGACCTACTATACACTATGGAGAGTGGCAAGCAAAGTGCTCCTACACACTCTTTTAATACCCATGGTGAGATCCCGTCTGCACCAACATCCTTTCTCGCATTCAGATCCAATATGTGTCTCTTGACCTCATCTCTCGTAATTTCGAACCCTTCCAAGGCTGCCGGATTTACTACCCCCTCTCCTAACGCAGTGACCTCACCTTGTTTTATTGTGAAGACCTCCTGGAACCTCTTGTTGAGTTCTTCACACACCTCTCTGTCATTCTCTGTATACCTGTCCTCACTGGTTCTAAGTTTTATTACATGTTCTTTCACTGTTTTCCTCCAGATGTGACTGTGGAGTAGCTTTGGTTCGGTCTTGGCTTTATTTGCTATATCATTTTCGTAATTTTTCTCTGCTTCTCTTCTCACACTAACATACTTATTACTGGTTCTCTGTTATCTGTGTGTATGTGTGTGTGTGTGTGTGTGTGTGTGTGTGTGTGTGTGTGTGTGTGTGTGTGTGTGTGTGTGTGCGTGCATGCATGCGTCTGGATAAATTATGAAGCCCAGCATTGATCGCAGAATAAAAGTCATAACATTGACTATTGACCCCCACACTCACTTTTACTTCACTTTATAATTTAACTGAGAAAACAGTGACCATTAAACGACGAACAAATATAATTCCTGGACAGCGTAAGGAGAGCTCCTTCGATAACTACAAAAAGAGGTTCAGCAGTGACGTGCAAGACGCCTGAGGAGTCGAAACTGAATTCACATGTTGGATGAGCGTCCTGGAAAAGGGAAAGGGCTTGACATGGAAGGTCTGGAACGTGTGAAATAGTGGTGAGTGCTGGAAATCTGGAGAGAGGACTGAGGGGGCTTTCAGATTTCCAGTGAAATATTTATCGACAGCCAAAATAAAGAGTCCTGAGACAGAGTCCGGTGACGTGGGTGGGACAGGATGCTTTGTTTGAGGGAATTGTGACGGTATGTGGACAGTTGTGTGGTGGTGGTGGTAGTGGTGGTTGTGGTTGAGAGGGTTGTGGTGGTGGTGGTTGTTGGGAGTCAGTATATTAGACTTCCGATGGATAGAAAGGTGGGGTGCAAGAGCTAACAGTTCGATCATGGAAGCCTAAATAGTAAACACACACACACACACACACACACACACACACACACACACACACACACACACACACACACACACACACACACACACACACACACAACCCCCACCAGCCCCCCTCCCCCCCCCCCCACACTCCATCACCCCCACTATATGGCAATGAACACTGAGTAAGTTGGGAGGGAGAGGGGGAAGAGACGAAGATAACAGAGGGGGAGGGAGATTGGAAGTCGGGGAAGGGGGGGGGGAAGAGATTGGGGGAGAGAGAGAGGGGGGAAAGGGGGGGGGCTGTGGGTTATCAGTGGAAAACTATACAGGATATGAAGCAACGCATCATTTGGCCCGCCAGCCATTCCTCTCACGGGGAGTAGTTAGGGGACAGCAGGGGTGGGGGGTAGATACTGAGGGGAATGAGATAAAAGGGGAGAATTGATGATTGAGTGGATAGAGAGAGGATAGCGAATGAGAGGGGATTGATGATGAGGGTGAAAAAAGGTGATTGATGTAGAGGTGGGGGGGGCAAGAACCCCCTTTCACCTGAAGCCCCATCAATGGCAGGTTGGAGCAGTGATGGGTATAACGAAGGGGGTTATATCCCAAGTTGTATACTGATACAGATCTATGCTAATGACCTCGTCATAGGGTGACGTCCCGGATGTCATCACACAGACGTGTATAGGATTATGGAAACGATTTGTGATAGACGCAGAACACTGAACACTCTATAATAACATGTAAACTGATGATTTAAACACCATAAGAACAAAGGCAACTGCAGTAGGCCTATTGGCCCATACGAGGCAGCTCCTATTTATAACCACCCAATCCCACTTCCATGAAGTGTAAAACATTGATAATTGTTCCAGGCGACGGAAGACTAGCACAGTACACAGTATACAGTACACAGTACACAGTACACAGTATACAGTACACAGTACACAGTACACAGTATACAGTACACAGTACACAGTACACAGTATACAGTACACAGTATACAGTACACAGTATACAGTACACAGTACACAGTACACAGTATACAGTACACAGTACACAGTACACAGTATACAGTACACAGTACACAGTACACAGTATACAGTATACAGTACACAGTATACAGTACACAGTACACAGTATACAGTACACAGTACACAGTACACAGTACACAGTATACAGTACACAGTACACAGTATACAGTACACAGTACACAGTACACAGTATACAGTACACAGTACACAGTATACAGTACACAGTACACAGTACACAGTATACAGTACACAGTACACAGTATACAGTACACAGTACACAGTATACAGTACACAGTACACAGTATACAGTGCACAGTATACAGTACACAGTACACAGTATACAGTACACAGTACACAGTACACAGTACACAGTATACAGTACACAGTACACAGTATACAGTACACAGTATACAGTACACAGTACACAGTACACAGTACACAGTACACAGTATACAGTACACAGTATACAGTACACAGTACACAGTACACAGTACACAGTATACAGTACACAGTACACAGTACACAGTACACAGTATACAGTACACAGTACACAGTACACAGTATACAGTACACAGTACACAGTACACAGTACACAGTACACAGTATACAGTACACAGTACACAGTATACAGTACACAGTACACAGTATACAGTACACAGTACACAGTACACAGTACACAGTACACAGTATACAGTACACAGTACACAGTATACAGTACACAGTACACAGTATACAGTACACAGTACACAGTATACAGTGCACAGTACACAGTATACAGTACACAGTACACAGTACACAGTATACAGTATACAGTACACAGTACACAGTATACAGTACACAGTACACAGTATACAGTACACAGTACACAGTACACAGTATACAGTACACAGTATACAGTACACAGTACACAGTATACAGTACACAGTATACAGTACACAGTACACAGTATACAGTACACAGTACACAGTATACAGTACACAGTACACAGTATACAGTACACAGTATACAGTACACAGTACACAGTATACAGTACACAGTACACAGTATACAGTACACAGTACACAGTATACAGTGCACAGTACACAGTATACAGTACACAGTACACAGTACACAGTATACAGTATACAGTACACAGTACACAGTATACAGTACACAGTACACAGTATACAGTACACAGTACACAGTACACAGTATACAGTACACAGTATACAGTACACAGTACACAGTATACAGTACACAGTATACAGTACACAGTACACAGTATACAGTACACAGTACACAGTATACAGTACACAGTACACAGTATACAGTACACAGTATACAGTACACAGTACACAGTATACAGTACACAGTACACAGTATACAGTACACAGTACACAGTATACAGTACACAGTACACAGTATACAGTACACAGTACACAGTATACAGTACACAGTACACAGTATACAGTACACAGTACACAGTATACAGTACACAGTACACAGTATACAGTACACAGTACACAGTACACAGTACACAGTATACAGTACACAGTACACAGTATACAGTACACAGTATACAGTACACAGTACACAGTATACAGTACACAGTACACAGTATACAGTACACAGTACACAGTATACAGTACACAGTACACAGTACACAGTACACAGTATACAGTACACAGTACACAGTATACAGTGCTAGCATTCCAATACACAATGAAGATAAAAAAGTTCACAGAATTAACTACAATATCAGAGTAAATATCAAATGTTATTCCATTGGAGAACCTTAATTAACATCCACGCCATACGTCAATGCAGCCTTCATATAGAGGCAGTCAAAACTTTGTACCCAACCTACGCAAGACCAATCTAAGAGTATGCAGCCGCGTCGTAGGGGTGTCCATCCCATGCAACACAATAGGAAACATTAAACAGCTTTGAAGTTTCAACACGGCTGGTCTCAGAACTACCTTAATGGTTGCTGAAACTGAACCTAACGACCCTTGAATAGAGAAACGAGGAAATGTGAAAAATCTATAACAAAAACTCTAGGCAATTAACAGTGAAAAAATAGGAAAGATTAAAATTAAAACCAATATAATGACTTAAAAAGGAAAAGTTCAAAATGAAAATTCCCATAACGAGAAAGTTTATGTCCACACACACACATATATTTTCCACTAGGAGCCGTAGAGATGTGTGTGTGGTTACAAACTTTGTCCGTCGTAGAAAATAGAATAAAGTAGATGAGAAAGTAGTAGAAAAAATCTACTCGGTTAAATTTAAAAATGTAGTTAAAGCGAAGCAGGTTGGGAACTATAGCGTATGACGGCGGACAGAGGTTATCTTGAGGTTATCTTGAGATGATTTCGGGGCTTAGCGTCAACGCGGCCCGGTCCTTGACCAGGTCTCCTTCTTGTTTCCCCCCCCCCACCCACCCAGGAAGCAGCCCGTAGCAGCTGTCTAACTCCCAGGTACCTATTTACTGCTAGGAGCATCAGAGATGAAAGAAACATTTTGCCCATTTGTCTCCGCCTCCACCGGAGACCGAACCCGGAACCTCAGGACTACGAATCCGAAGCGCTGTCCACTCAGCCAGTCAGGCGCCCCATCACGACGTAAAGGCAGACGCCAAATAGACGTAAAAACAGCCGACGCCGGACAAACCACGGTGACTTTGCCACAATGTTAAGCTCTACAAAGTAACCATATTTGTCATTGCAATGTCTCGTGCTGCAAGAATCGTGTTCCTGCCGGGTCCTGCACACTAAAAGTGAGATTAAAATGCGTTTGTTTTTAACTACGATTGCCTTTACCCCTCAAGCTTTGTTTGGGCTCAAGCCTTGGTTTGGGCTCAAGCCTTGGTTTGGGCTCAAGCTTTTCTTTGTCGCTTTGAGTGAGCGTATCTCCATCCCCCGGGTGTGCTGAATGATTGATGGAAATCCAGGCGCCAGTCTTTGGGGAGGGGTGGGGGTTATGGGGTGGGGGGGAGGGGGGGGAGGGGGGAGGGTTGGTGGTGGGGGGGAAGGGTGGTGTTGTGTGTGTGGGGGGTGTCAGGTGTGTACTTGCCTATCAGTAACCATAGGGGAAGTGTCGAGAGGTCTGTTTTTTTAATCAGGTCTGTTGTACCTGTTGCTTAATAAGTTTAATTATTGCGATGTTTTGAATTCATTGTTGAATGTGTGTGTGTGTGTGTGTGTGTGTGTGTGTGTGTGTGTGTGTGTGTGTGTGTGTGTGTGTGTGTGTGTGTGTACTTGCCTGTGCTTGGTTGTGTGTGTGTGTGTGTGTGTGTGTGTGTGTACTTGCCTGTGCTTGGTTGTGTGTGTGTGTGTGTGTGTTTTATACACGTGAGGTAGAGAAGATAGAGATGGTAGAAGTGCCACGCATGTTGAGAGGATTTTGTTGTAGTCTAGGTTAAATCTTTCTCTCCTGTGATTTTCCTTGTCCAACAGTTGGGCTTTTTTTTTTTTGGGGGGGGGGGAAGTTTGGATTGTGTTCGCGAGGAATATAATATATATATCGCTTTATCTGTCACCTGTCTGTCACTGCATGCGTTTGTGTGTGTGTGTGTGTGTGTGTGTGTGTGTGTGTGTGTGTGTGTGTGTGTGTGTGTGTTATCGAAATAATTGACAGATACAATAGAAAATTAGACTTTAGCGAAGCATGACATAATAAACAATAATCTCAACAAATTATTAACAACCTGATATAATCCAGCATCTTCAAGACCAAGGCAGAATACCCAGACCATATATGCCCCAGTCCCAATATATATATATATATATATATATATATATATATATATATATATATATATATATATATATATATATATATATATATATATATATATAAAATATATATAAAATACATTTTTTTTGCGTCCAAGTAAACATTTTTGATCAATACATATCATCCCAATAAATTTTGCAGTTTTATTTTGTATTTTGTTCAACACGTATATATATGCTTGCAATAAATAGATCACTTGCACCAGTGCAAGTATCAGCGGTACTCACCTATCAGTGACTACATAAAAGTGAAGTTAAGCTCTCTAGCCCCGGCTTAATGCCTAAGCTGATCTTGAGGACCTTCAAGGTTTAACATTTATTTATGTGGTACTCGGTCATTATCTTAGTATGATCAAGGGATTGATGATATTGAGCCGGGGGGTGAGCTCCGGCTCTTGGGTCCCGCCTCTTTACTCTTAATCAACTGGTGCATAGGTTTCAAGTGTCTGTTGAGGGTTTGTTATACGGTCATTTAAAGCTGTGTTTGGAGTCTATGTTTGTGTACGTTAGTGTGTGTGTGTGTGTGTGTGTGTGTGTGTGTGTGTGTGTGTGTGTGTGTGTGTGTGTGTGTGTGTGTGTGTGTATACATACATACATACATACATACATACATACATACATACATACATACATACATGTATGTACACATACATACATATATGTATATATACATATATGTATGTATAACAAGCAGTATGGGCGTCCAGCTCCTTTCAGTATATGTGACAGTGTTGACCCCAGTGGGACCCCCAATACTGACCCCATGTGACTGACGCCGCACTCTACCTCTCTCTCTCTCAGCAAGGTACTGAACATTCACTGACTGAACTAACCAGGTCTAATCCTGGTCAGAGACCGGGCCGTTGGGACCCTGATCCCCGGAACCAACCAAAGGTGACCAACAAGTACAAGTAATCCACTAAGCTTCGCCATCCACCAAAGCTTCAATAACAAAAAAAATAACACGTTAACTTGCAACAACAAATAAAATAAAAGGCAATCACGATGCCAAAAAAAAAAATACACGAAAATCGAAAATATACTTTTGGGTAATTCTCGTTGAAAGTCAATTGCAACATTGTCATATAAAACAAATACAGCTGTATTGCCGTCAGCTGCCATCAGCGGTGCCATCAGTGGCTCTGAGTGGGGAGGGGGGAGGGGAGGGGGGGAGGGGAGGGGGGGGAGGGGGGACGGAGGCGATTGGAACAAACAGGTGAAATGCATCAAGCTCAGGCTTTAATAATCTCACTTTCATTTGCAATCCAGGAGCCTCATTGGAAGGTTTTAATTTACGCAGCATGAGCGACGGTGCTCTTGAGAGCGGGGGGGGGTGGAAGTGGTTGGGCAGAGAGAGGTGGGAGGGGGGGGGGGTTAGATGGATAGGAAGGAAGGGGTAGGGGAGGGATGGGGAGGAGGGGGTGCGGATAGAGGTGAGAAGCTGGGGAAAGTTGTTATTAAAGTGGTAATGCCCCACTATCCCTCCCCACCCCTACCCATCCCCATACTCCCTATATCTATATATCACTCTCTCCCATGCATACTCCCATGACTCTCCCATACCCCCCCTCTCCCACCCAGGGAGGGAAGTATGGTGCTGCTGGCGATTGTCAAAGCTGTTTGGGCAAAGGTAAGGAATGGTTGGGGGAGCATAATATGGCCTGGTGGAGAGGGGGGAGGGGGGGGACACTGGTGAAGGGGGAGGAAGAGGCTTCCTCTCACCTATATATATATATATATATATACATATATATATATATATATATATATATATATATATATATATATATATATATATATATATATATATATATATATATAGGTGAGTCTATACCCCCTATTAGACTATTTTACAGGAACTTCTTTTCCACAGCTCATAAAACGGAGGAAAGGGTCCTGAAAGATATTGTCAGTAGAAACGTTATCCCTACAAACAAAAATCAGAAGATACAACTGACGATTTACTATAAAACCAGAAAAACGGCCAGCCTACTCATGAGAAACTCTCCAGACACAAAACAGAACGCTTTAAAAGAGACCAACGTCGTCTATGCCTTCAAATGCCCTCTTGGGGACTGTAAGCCTCAAAAAACCCAGTATATAGGCAAGACAACAACATCTCTTTCTAGGCGTTTAACGATGCATAAGCAACAGGGCTCCATTAAGGAACATATAATCTCTTCCCACAAACAAACCATCACCAGAGAAATACAACACAGAAATCATCGATAGATACACCGATAGCAGGCGGCTTGACGTCTGCCAGGCACTACACATCAAGAAGTCAACACCAGCAATCAACAGCCAATTAATGCACAACTATATTCTACCCACTTCAAGACTCCGCTCCAATATAGCAGCATCAAGAAATATGGACCAATAGGCTTTCTACAATTACTTTCATTCAATACCCATTGTTTCGTGTTCTGTCTTGTGTTTGAATTTAATACCCATTCAATACCCATTGTTTCGTGTTCTGTCTTGTGTTTGAATTTAATACCCATTCTATACCCATTGTTGAAAGTTTGTTTTCACCTCATCCACCTCACCCAAATATAGATATGAACTCGAAGATGTGTAAGCTCTATTCAGTTTCAGTTGTGTGTTTGTAAACTAAAGTCTTTGAAAATGTAATAAGTTTTACGAAACGCGCTCAAGTGTCGCGTCAGACTAGAAATAAAAATTAATTTTGGAGAATTGATCTTTGAATTACCATCAACAGTGAAAAGAAACGTAAGATAGAGAAAATTCGTGTTATAATTATTAATCTTACTTTTTCGGTCATATTTAATAATATAGGAAAGGAAATATAATATAGGAAATAATATATATATCTTTCTACAGGAAAGACTGCTACCAAAATATACTAATATATATATATAGATATATATATATATATGTATATATATATATATATCAGTGATTATCTCTAACTTAGCTGTAGTATATCCTTGTCAGCGTAAGCGAGAGATTCCCTCAGATCTCTATATCTTCAAGATAAAGCAGAAGCTCTCTAACCTATGCTAGCCACTCCAAGCAGGTCTCCTTTAGTTAGTAAGAGTTACCTCTCTCTCTCTCTCTCTCTCTCTCTCTCTCTCTCTCTCTCTCTCTCTCTCTCTCTCTCTCTCTCATTGTGTTAAGCACCGACGTTCCACCTCCTTCAGCAGTGAGAATTACCTTGTTTATCACTGCCAGATCTGATCTTAGAGTCCCATGCTGCGTCAGTGTCAAGTAATTATCTGCTTGTCTGCGTCAATTAGCAATTATCAAAACGCATCAGCATCAAGTACACTATCACGCTAGAGCGTCTCCTTCAAGCTCTTGTGGCATCATAAAAAAAAGGTATCAAGAGCGGCAACTCTTAACTTCTAATCTTCTCTGGTGAGTTCTTCAGCTCCTCCTGTTGTCCTCCTTGATATATGTGCGGCATCACGCACTCTGAAGTCTCCCAGAATGAGGTCTCTTAAGAGACAAAAAAACTGTTTATCCATGAAAGCTGAGCAAGTCGCGCTGCTGCTATAGAGGAAAGTCGTTCCCTGCTGCTAAAACTGGCCGGGTTGGGTCCAGTCATAGGCTCCCAAGAATGTCTTTATGAAAGCCTTTGAGGGATTAAGTCGGATTACCTCGCTTTAATTCAAGCCAGTTGAGATGGTAGTTAGATCCCTTCCCATTGATGCATCGCGCAAGTTGGACTGATGAAGTGTAGTTTGGGGAGGGGGCCGAGTCTTGGGCGACACCGCCAGGAGATGCGACATATATAAAAGGGGATTTAGGATAGCTCAGTATCCCCTCAAAAAACAGAGTATGGGACAAGTATTTGTTGTGTATTGATGTGTTCGAACAAGAGTGTTCGAACAAGAGTGTTCGAACAAGAGGTCTGTTTACATCTGAGTGTGTCACGGGACGTTCAGAGTCTTCTTTTAATTCGGCATCTGAGCAATGTTTATATAAGTATATTAACTTTGTGTCTGTCTATATATTTGTCTGTATGACTGCATCTGTATGTGTGTCTGTCTGTCTGTCCTGATGCGTTTTATCCTTTGGACAGAAGGCCATTTGAAGATCAATTTCTCATGTTGAAAAGGCAAAAGAATCCTTGTGTAGCGAACGAAATACATCTTGGAAATACAGAACTTTAAATAAAAGCAAGAATAAGGCCTTATAAACTGACAAGAATAGGACCATGAATAGGAGCTTGAATAATAGCAAACTGGGATTTCACCATCTTGAGAATAGCAAACAGAATTCTTAAGATGGTGACTGAATGATTGGCTGGAGTGTAATGACTTTGAGGAATAGCTGATTGAAGTTCTAGAATCTTTAAAGCAACAAAACTAACTCCCAGAGCCAGGATTCGTCACGCATCTTCACATCCACTAACGAAACCTCTACATCTTTCGTCAATCATGATGGCTTTGTTTACATTTATTTAACAGCATACAAGCTCCGAAACGTCACAACCCAAGGTTGTTATTGTTATGAACAACCTCGTATAGTGCTTCAGGGCTCATCAGCTGCTCCATAAATGTAAACAAAGCCGCTATGGTCGAGGGTAGTTGACCAGACCACACACTAGAAGGTGAAGGGACGACGACGTTTCGGACCGTCCTGGACCATTCTCAAGTCGATTGTGAATGAACTTGATCGACTTGAGAATGGTCCAGGACGGACCGAAACGTCGTCGTCCCTTCACCTTCTAGTGTGTGGTCTGGTCAACACTATCTTACTGGTATCTTACGACCTAAGTAAGAGTATCTTACTGGAGTCTCAGAATCTATAGCTTTCTAGACCAAATGATGTTTTCTGAATATTTGTATATATATATATATATATATATTTTTACCTACCATATAATTCTTTAATTACGCTAAATAAACCGTTTATTTCACCGAAATGAGTCTGGTATTATGTTCTCCCTTTAAATCCACAGTGCTTTCTTAATTACGACTTAAATCCGCTGAAAACTGGTGGCATTAAATGTCTGTTACAGCAGTGATTTAACTGTAATCCTCTTGATGGGCCTCTGTACTCCCCCCCCCCCTCTCTCTCTCTCTCTCTCTCTCTCTCTCTCTCTCTCTCTCTCTCTCTCTCTCTCTCTCTCTCTCTCTCTCTCTCTCTCTCTCTCTCTCTCTCTCGTGTTTTGAAGATGTTGAGATTTCGTCGAAACGTTGGCACGTTTGCATGAATTTAGATTAAATAAAATCATATATTTATATATATATATTTCTTATTCAATCGTCAACATTGCACGTGTTGCACACGAGTCCTGTACGAGCATTGTGGCAGGACCGTCTAGTGTTAAAATATTTAGTCTGGGATGAGTCCAATAATGGAGTTTCATTTACATTTCTCACCCGAGTGGCCGTCAGCTAATTACAAACTGTATTACTTTAATATATACAAAAAGAGTAAGTGGCTCCTGTTCTCAATTGGAATAAATTAACCCTAGGCAAAGAGGTGAACAGTTGTTCAGTGGGTGTTCACGGCCTGTCAAGTGTTCAGGATGAACTTTGAACGTCGTCAGTTTCGTCTTGATTTCCTGTGTGTGGGTTGGATTATTTGGCAAGGGAGAGAGAGAGAAAAAGATATATATATATATATATATATATATATATATATATATATATATATATATATATATATATATATATATATATATATATATATATATAATATTTACTGTTGAAAATTGCAAAAAATACAAAAATGTATATATTAACATTTCTGTGAATGCTTTTCATAAACTCACATTTTTTACGACCCTAAGATACGACGTGTATATACGCACACATGCACTATCATAAGAGCTAAGATCTCTTAATTACCAGGTCTCAACCAGCACAACCTCTCCCGTGGGTAATTGTGGGTCACCTCCCTATCACGTCTTTACCTATTTCAAGAACGTTTATTGAGACAATAAAAATACATTTCAGAGGGATATAGAGTAGCTTAGGCTATTTCTACCCCCCCCTTCCCTTTTACCTATCGCTGTTACCCTAGCACATTTACCTATCGGTGTTACCCTAGCACTGTGTTCGTAGGGAAAGTCATGTTTTATCTCACTCAAGTCACACATGTCACATTTTCTCTAAATGGTAATCCCCCTTTTTTGACCAGCTGTTTGTAGAAATTAACATCAACTACATTCGCATCTAAATTATTCCATTTTCTCCCCTTACCTTGTTTTTCCTCGCTGCTTCCCCTCTTCCCTCACCTTTCCTACCACCCTTCCCTCATCACCGCCTCCGTCCTCTCTTCCCCTCACACTAGGGAAAGTCACGTAAATAAACTCTGCTCACTTCATAAAGCTTTCTCTCACTTTTGTTTCCCTTTCTCTACCTCGTTACTGTCAACACAATAAAAATATATTAATAAATATTGAGGGGAAAGATCTTATCTAAGAAGTTTACAATTGGCGTTAACACTGATTAACGGTTGTGGGGGAGAGAGACAGATAGACAGACAGGTCGATCTAAAAATCTGGTTGTCTCTGGTTCAAGATTGATCGCAATATTCATCCCCCCGAATACAATTCCACCACTAAACCGGGAAGATGGGGCTATTAACCCAACACTCGGAGGTTGACCAGATCACACACTAGAAGGGAGCCGGTCGGCCGAGCGGACAGCACGCTGGACTTGTGATCCTGTGGTCCTGGGTTCGATCCCAGGCGCCGGCGAGAAACAATGGGCAGAGTTTCTTTCACCCTATGCCCCTGTTACCTAGCAGTAAATAGGTACCTGGGAGTTAGTCAGCTGTCACGGGCTGCTTCCTGGGGGTGGAGGCCTGGTCAAGGACCGGGCCGCGGGGACACTAAAAAAGCCCCGAAATCAACTCAAGATAACCTCAAGATAACGTCAAGGTGAAGGGACGACGACGTTTCGGTCCGTCCTGGATCATTCACAATCGACTTGAGAGTGGTCCAGGACGGACCGAAACGTCGTCGTCCCTTCACCATCTAGTGTGTGGTCTGGTCAACATTCTTCAGCCACGTTATTGTGACTCATCGCCTGCACTCGGACGTCAGACTGACGTACTGGCAGAATATTTGGTTTAAATCATGTTTAACCCTCTTGATCAAGAACAAGCTCCTTAGTTTGATTAGGATAAGGATCTGGGATAGTACGAGAAACGGAAGGAATGGTGCCCCAACCACTTTGGGACGGTTGGGGATTGAACGGCGACCTGCATGAAGCGAGACTGTCGCTCTACCGTCCAGTTCAAGTGATTGGAAGTGTCATTCATACTGAACCACGGCCATTGTAAAAACCCATCTAATCACCTTGAGTTGGACCTATCACTACGTAGCAAAACAGCTACGATATATATATATATATATATATATATATATATATATATATATATATATATATATATATATATATATATATATATATATATATATATATATATATAAACTAAAACGTAAACAAATCGACCGACAATCCATTTTCTTTCCCCAAGAACGCAGACAGAAGACAGCGTAGCGACTCCTTAAAACCTCGCCCCGCCCCCCCCCCCTTCCAGTTATAAATAACTCAGGCAAAGCCGCCAACTATCTTCATTTTCATCTTAACGAGGTCACTTTCTCGGTCGTTACTCATGCTCCTCCGTGGAGTTACTGCTTTACCATCAGCGGCTCCGGCTACGGTGCCTTGACTCGGTCATGCATGAGGAGCCGCTTTGGCACTTTTGTTGACACTACAATGACCCTTTACACTGACAGGACAATGACCTTTACACTGACAGGACAATGATCTTTACACTGACAGGACAATGACCTTTACACTGACAGGACAATGATCTTTACACTGACAGGACAGTGATCTTTACACTGACAGGACAATGATCTTTACACTGACAGGACAATGATCTTTACACTGACAGGACAATGATCTTTACACTGACAGGACAATAATCTTTACACTGACAGGACAATGATCTTTACACTGACAGGACAATGATCTTTACACTGACAGGACAATGATCTTTACACTGACAGGACAATGATCTTTACACTGACAGGACAATGATCTTTACACTGACAGGACAATGATCTTTACACTGACAGGACAATGATCTTTACACTGACAGGACAATGATCTTTACACTGACAGGACAATGATCTTTACACTGACAGGACAATGATCTTTACACTGACAGGACAATGATCTTTACACTGACAGGACAATGATCTTTACACTGACAGGACAATGATCTTTACACTGACAGGACAATGATCTTTACACTGACAGGACAATGATCTTTACACTGACAGGACAATGATCTTTACACTGACAGGACAATGATCTTTACACTGACAGGACAATGATCTTTACACTGACAGGACAATGATCATAACACTGACAGGACAATGATCATAACACTGACAGGACAATCATCATAACACTGACAGTATAATGATCATAACACTGACAGTATAATGACCGAAACACTGACAGTATATAATGACCACAACACTGACAGTATATAATGACCACAACACTGACAGTATATAATGACCACAACCCTGACAGTATATAATGACCACAACACTGACAGTATATAATGACCACAAGACTGACAGTATAATGACCACAACACTGACAGTATAATGACCACAACACTGACAGTATATAATGACCACAACACTAACAGCATAATGTCCACAACACTGACAGTATATAATGACCATAACACTGACAGGACAAAGACCACAACACTGAAAGTATAATGACCACAACACTGACAGTATAATGACCACAACACTGACAGTATAATGACCACAACACTGACAGGACAAAGACCACAACACTGAAAGTATAATGACCACAACACTGACAGTATATAATGACTACAACACTGACAGTATAATGACCACAACACTGACAGGACAAAGACCACAACACTGAAAGTATAATGACCACAACACTGACAGTATAATGACCGTTACAATGACAAGGTAAGTGTAGATACAGAGAATCATCCAGCTTTCTTTTTTCTGAATTATTTATTCCAGAATTACGCTCTCTGCCAATCCTTTTATCGTGATTTATTTTATTTTTTCCTTTAACTTTTTTATCGTCAAAATGCGCTTTTGTGTAACATAAATGTTACAATTTCTGCAGTGAATATGTTTCGTTAATTTTCTCAATAACGTATTTTTTCATTACTCTTTTTTTTTTACATTACAATCTCAGATTTATTTAAAAATTATCTGAGGATTGAGAGCAAAATTAAGGAAACATTTCAGTCTCGAAATCTAAAAAAAATATAGATTATTAATTTTTTTCAGACTATTTTATAAATTAATGAAGATTCAGAGATTATCAGGACTATGGAGAACTGTGATGTATTATACATTATACATTATGAGTACTATGATGTATTATACATTATGAGTACTGTGATGTATTATATATTATGATATAAGGCATAATATGTAATTTTTGGTTCGGAAGGTTAAATAAAAATACATTTTAATTAAGTCGAGGAATAAGAACGTAGATGTAAGGTAATTTTTATGTAATAGGAAGTGTGGAGGAGAGAGAGAGAGAGAGAGAGAGAGAGAGAGAGAGAGAGAGAGAGAGAGAGAGAGAGAGAGAGAGAGGTCTAGTAGAGGAGACACACCATGGAATGAGCACCTCAGCCCGCCACATGTATATTACAAGAGTGAAGACAATGTCTGGATCACGCAGGCATTATGGCATCACAGGGGTCCTCATCACTCTCTCCCAACCCTTAGTGCTCAGCTCCCACAGCCCTGGGAGAATGTTGTATCTCTCTCCCAGCCTCCCACAGCCCTGGGAGAATGTTGTATCTCTCTCCCAGCCTCCCACAGCCCTGGGAGAATGTTGTATCTCTCTCCCAGCCTCCCACAGCCCTGGGAGAATGTTGTATCTCTCTCCCAGCCTCCCACAGCCCTGGGAGAATGTTGCATCTCCCTCCTAGCCTCCCAGAACCCTAGGAGAGTGCAGCATCCCTTCTCCTTCTAGACCCTAGCCCACACATCCCATAACAAGCGAGTCATCTCAAACTACGCCCACAGCGCCGGAGGAAACAAGCCTAACTACGCAATTGATGCCGCACCGCAAGCCTCAAGACGCAATTGAGTCCGCGTCGTCGAAAAGACGCAAGCCTCGCCACGCAAGTAATACAACCCCCCCCCCCGAATACAATTTTGCGTTACGCAAGAGGCTCTATATACGCAAATGTTACTGGAGGACGCAAGTGCCCAAGTGGGCAGTACCCGCTACTGGAGTTCTATAACCAGCCGGCGCTGGGAACAGGGCCGCCAGGTTCGTAATATTATAGCAGGATTCAGCCTTGTTTTAATTACATGGACTTTAACTGCGTCGACGCGTATCTCATTAGTAAGGTCCTTTGGTCTCTCATTCCCGCTGTTTTCAATTGTTTTTTTGGCTTTTTTTTTATCCTGAATGTTAATTTGGTCAGGCACTTGTAGGGTACTTTTTGTTATTAATCTTTTTTTAACGTAATTTTTATTGTTATAGTTTTTGTTCGTTTGTAGAAAGCATGCAAAATAGCTATACTGTCTTCGGTGTTTGAGGGTTGGAATGTTTGATTAAAATGATTTTATTATGATTTATTTTATTTAGTGGTATTAATGTTTTTAGTTACAGCTTTAAATTAATTAATACGTTTTCTGTGACGATTTGTTGGTGTTGGGTGACTCTGAACACAAGCGTCCATACCCGCCAAACACACACCGAAACTACGACGTTGGTACAACGTTCGAACAAGTTTTAACACCTCCTAACCAGTTATAACAACCAATATAGCAAGTTGTAACAACGTTCTAATTCGTCATAAACACGTTAAGCCAAGATGTAACAACTTTATTACAAGTTGTAACAAGCGGAAAATAGAGACAGTTACACGGTTTGTGTTTCCAGGGAGCAGTTGTTTCCTGCGAAACACAACTATTGTGAAACCAAGCTAGTCTTCCCTGGTGTTGCACAGCGCTTAAACATCAACACAGCTAAGACGACAATTTACCCAAATCAACCATAGCCTCAACCTTCACCTCAACGAGGAATAAAATTCTTACCCCCAATAACACAGCAAATTTACACAGCAATGTATGACAGCAAAAGTGCTGTGTGGGTCCCGCATTGTTCCCTTAAGCAGGGATAGCGGCCGCCACCCAGCTATCAATATTAACAGCAGAATTACATGCCTTCTAACAAGCTCTTCGAACAATAACAACACTACCAGATGGGAAATTACATAGTTTGAAGTGACTCCAAAAGTGCGATTCAAGTCATTAAACATATTACATGAAAACATGTCAAACAAAATGTAAAAGTTATGCTGCTTCAACATTTTTTGGAGCCATGAACAATATCTGGGAAATTAGGTAACGCTCTAGGGATAAGAACTGGAGAAATAGACATAACAATGACCACACTAAGGCTGGGACACATCAAACCAGTAGCAACCACTCAGCTGTAAAATACAGGATAGATATAAATCAACTTAGCATCAGTGTTCAAGAAACAAGTGAACATTACCTCCTTCACTGTTGCAAATAGTGCCATAAATAATTTTAAACACGTACTTATCCCTCTCAAAAAGTGCCTTTTAATATCGAGCACATGTTCGGGAGAGGATATATATATAATATAATATTACGTAATCAAAGCATTGGTGAAATATTTCCAGTCATGCCCCCTCAAAAAAATATATTAGGCTACATCATACATTAGAAAACGTGAGCCAAGTTACAGAGAGCAATCAGCTGACAGCGTCAACACAGCACCCAGCCCGCGCCGCCGTGCGCCAGGCCTGACAGACACTCTACAACACGACTAAGTTTCCTTATCGCCCTTTGCATCAGCTGTCAACAACATTCAAGCTTTGCAACATCGTGAACAGAGACGCGTCTCCCAACATCAACATTCGTTCAGTTAGTCATCAGGAGAAAAACCTTTCCCGGTAACTCCTGCCGCCATAACAACCGCGAATTGACAATTGCGGGTTTTAATTAACGATTTCTTTGTGAATAACTTAAGACATTTACGAGTGAATGAGTGCTAATCACCGCTGGCACTAGACACAACGCCCTGCTATAAGGTAAGTGTTATTTATCAGATCATTCCAATAGTTCAGTTCATTGTTTACGTTTCGTCAGTGAGAGCCAAAAGGGTCTATAGGTGTGATGTCATAAACACTAATTCTCACGGATTTCGTGTTCAGTTCATTATTTACGTTTGGTCAGTGAGAGCCAAAAGGGTCTATAAGTGTGACGTCACTGTGATGGCATAAACACTAATTCTCACGGATTTCGTATTCAGTTCATTGTTTACGTTTGGTCAGTGAGAGCCAAAAGGGTCTATAAGTGTGATGTCATAATCTCTAATTCTCACGGATTTCGTGTTCCTAGTTTGTGTAGTAATTGTTTTCGGTGGGTTCTAATTTATTATACATCACTAAAAATACCAGAATTGCTGTTGTTTATTGTCATGTATTAAATACCCGTTGTAACTGGAAACCTGTATCAATTTTACTAAGTGAATAGAGGCATCAGGTGAAAGTAATCGCGTCTAACCGTTTCTGTCCAGTGAGGTTGAATCTGGGTTCCTCGCTTGTGGGGCGAGGACGTAGACCACTGTGCTACACGATTTGCTTTTAAACTGTTGAATAAATGTAAATAAAGCACCAACGATTGAAGAAAGATGTACAGGTTTCGTCAGGGGTTATGTAAATGGTTGATGAATTCTGCGTTTGATGTTTAGTTATTTTTAAGATCTGAGATTGAAATAGGTTCATTATGCGAATAGATTTATTCACCTGTTAACAGATAACAGACAGCAGCGTTCGTTCGGTAAATGAGTTAACAGACGGCGAAGTTCGCACAACAGACAGGAAGTGAAGTCAAAGTGGTTCGTAAAACAGAGGAGGTAACAGGCAAAAAGAGTTCGTAAAATAGAGCAGGTAACAGAAAGAGTTCGTAAAATAGAGCAGGTAACAAAAAGAGTTCGTAAAATAGAGCAGATAACAGAAAGAGTTCGTAAAATAGAGCAGGTAACAAGCAAAAGAGTTCGTAAAATAGAGCAGGTAACAAAAAGAGTTCGTAAAATAGAGCAGGTAACAAAAAGAGTTCGTAAAATAGAGCAGGTAACAAAAAGAGTTCGTAAAATAGAGCAGGTAACAAAAAGAGTTCGTAAAATAGAGCAGGTAACAGAAAGAGTTCGTAAAACAGAGCAGGTAACAGAAAGAGTTCGTAAAATAGAGCAGGTAACAAGCAAAAGAGTTCGTAAAATAGAGCAGGTAACAAAAAGAGTTCGTAAAATAGAGCAGATAACAGAAAGAGTTCGTAAAATAGAGCAGGTAACAAAAAGAGTTCGTAAAACAGAGCAGATAACAAAAAGAGTTCGTAAAATAGAGCAGGTAACAGGCAAAAGAGTTCGTAAAATAGAGCAGGTAACAGGCAAAAGAGTTCGTAAAATAGAGCAGATAACAAAAAGAGTTCGTAAAATAGAGCAGATAACAGAAAGAGTTCGTAAAATAGAGCAGGTAACAGGCAAAAGAGTTCGTAAAATAGAGCAGATAACAAAAAGAGTTCGTAAAATAGAGCAGATAACAGAAAGAGTTCGTAAAATAGAGCAGGTAACAAAAAGAGTTCGTAAAACAGAGCAGATAACAAAAAGAGTTCGTAAAATAGAGCAGATAACAGAAAGAGTTCGTAAAATAGAGCAGGTAACAAAAAGAGTTCGTAAAATAGAGCAGATAACAGAAAGAGTTCGTAAAATAGAGCAGGTAACAGGCAAAAGAGTTCGTAAAATAGAGCAGATAACAGAAAGAGTTCGTAAAATAGAGCAGGTAACAAAAAGAGTTCGTAAAATAGAGCAGATAACAGAAAGAGTTCGTAAAATAGAGCAGGTAACAGGCAAAAGAGTTCGTAAAATAGAGCAGATAACAGAAAGAGTTCGTAAAATAGAGCAGATAACAAAAAGAGTTTGTAAAATAGAGCAAGAAACAGACGAAGGAACTCGTAAAACAGAACAGGTAAGGGAGGAAGCGAAGAAGTACAACACTATTGTACCACTATTGTACCACTATTGTACCACTATTGTACCACTATTGTACCACTATTGTACCACTATTGTGCCACTATTGTACCACTATTGTACCACTATTGTACCACTATTGTACCACTATTGTACCACTATTGTACCACTATTGTATCACTATTGTACCACTATTGTACCACTATTGTACCAGAACAGGTACAATACAGGTACAACAGGGGTTTAAAGACAAGTCCCACGTTGAGCAAGACGCCGAGTGGTAACTCCGGCCCGGAAGTTCATCACAGTTCACTAATGACGTCAATCGTTCACCTTGTTTAACGTCAAATTAATTTATATTTCATTAGGCCGTGAACGGTCGTTGGCTAATTATCCCTCGCGAATTTGTTCAGAGAATTTTTTTTTTTACTTTTAAGATTATAGTTTTTTGTTACTTTAGTTTGTATGATATATATATATATATATATATATATATATATATATATATATATATATATATATATATATATATATATATAGCACGTATTTTACAAGTCTTGAAAAGAGACATATACCTGACTAGAATAACACAACACCTGGCACTCACATGTAGGGGGCCACATGTGACTATCAGATGTTCTTCTTGCGCAAACAGAACAATTCCAACTCTCGTATCACCCGAAATTATGGTCGTCGTTCAAGCCACAGCCGCCACCCACACCCTCACCCACTTCACTAATACAAACATATTATAAATAAATGGTTAATAACACGCTATATAATTATATATATAGTATATATAGTGTATATATAAGCCTAGTTTATAGATATAAACTAGGCTTATATATACACAATGCTGTAACAGAATACTATAGTTCCAAACGTGCAGTTGACAAGAAATAAGTATATACAAATCTATATTAATATACACCTCTTTTGTTAATGAAAGTACACAAATTAAAAAAATATTTATATTGATGGAATTAAACAGCACTGAGATATAATGTCATTTTAGAAAGGCATTATTATATATCAATATATATTTCCATTAAATTAAGTATAGAATTTGCCTCAATTTGTTTGCATAGAGTTTCTAATTAGATTGAGTGCGATTTCAGAATTATAAAAAAAAATGTTTCCTTGTGTGTCTTCTGCTTTGTTCACTGGATGAGTGAACATACCATATATATATATATATATATATATATATATATATATATATATATATATATATATATATGTCGTACCTAGTAGCCAGAACGCACTTCTCAGCCTACTATGCAAGGCCCGATTTGCCTAATAAGCCAAGTTTTCATGAATTAATTGCTTTTCGACTACCTAACCTACCTAACCTAACCTAACCTAACTTTTTCCGCTACCTAACCTAACCTATAAAGATAGGTTAGGTTAGGTTAGGTAGGGTTGGTTAGGTTCGGTCATATATCTACGTTAATTTTAACTCCAATAAAAAAAAATTGACCTCATACATAATGAAATGGGTAGCTTTATCATTTCATAAGAAAAAAACTAGAGAAAATATATTAATTCAGGAAAACTTGGCTTATTAGGCAAATCGGGCCTTGCATAGTAGGCTGAGAAGTGCGTTTTGGCTACTAGGTACGACATATATATATATATATATATATATATATATATATATATATATATATATATATATATATATATATATATATATATATATATATGCACAATGTTAAGAATTTTGTTTCGTCGAATTAGAGTCATAAAAACTGTTTCAATCTGGAAGTCATTGTAAATATGAGGATAAATTAGAGGTGTGAGGCCAGGATATGAGGGGGGGGGGGAAGGGAGAGTGTCCTTATGAGGTCAGAGAGGGTGTGTTTTGAGGTCAGGGGGGGGAAGGTGACCCCCCTCTCCACAGTCTGCCTCTGAAGGTACCAAGGTGTACTTTAGCGAAACATTTTGTTTAGTGACCCGTATGTAGTCTATTAAATGTGTAAGGTGAGTTTATGGAGCAAATGCTTTAATTTCCTTATCAAAAGTAAATTTTCAATAGAGAGGAGCCTCATGCTAGAGCCAGTGAGGGCTCTGGATAGAGTCCTTTTCGGTCATATTCAGTGTACTCACCTAGTTGTGCTTGCGGGGGTTGAGCTCTGGCTCTTTGGTCCCGCCTGTACATACATGCGTGCGTGTGTGTATGTCTGTATTATTTGTGTATTTTACAATTTGTTCCTGCAAGATCGAACTATTAGCTCTTGGACCCCGCCTTCCTAACCGCCAGGTATATAATGTACTGACCCCCTACCTCATATATGCGTGTAAATAATGCAAAATTAGCAGGAATAAAAGGTGATTAACTTGAAAGGGAAGAAAGTGCCAAGGAAAAGTGCCAGGAGAAAGTGGCAAGCCATTACGACTACATAGCACTTGGAAGGGGTCAGGATAAAGATTTACGATGGGACGGGTGGTGGGAGGGGAGGAAAGAGCGGTGCCCAATCACTTGGACAGTCGAGGATCGAACGCCGACCTGCATGAAGCTCCACCGTCGCTCTACCGTCCAGCCCAAGTTGGTTATTTGGAAGGGATACAATATATTTAGACTTAGAAATAGAAAGTTTACTGCAGGAAGGGTTGACACGCCGCAGCATAAGAATGCGTGGCGCTGCTGGTGGATGTAATTAAATGAAATAGAAAAGGTTTCAGCAAATTTAGCAGAACGTAGCATGTATTATCATACATTAAAAGCTGGGGCAAGGTTTTTGTTATTATTTTCGAAGTGACGGCCATTGCTGCAGTGCAGCAGTATACATGATTTTTGTATATTGGGTGTAGACTAGATCTTTTGGTGTACACTGTGGGGGGTAGACTAGATTCTTTGGTGTATACTGTGGGGGTAGACTAGATCTTTTGGTGTACACTGTGGGGGGAGATTAGATCCTTTGGTGTACACTGTGGGGGGAGATTAGATCCTTTGGTGTTCACTGTGGGGGGAGACTAGATCTTTTGGTGTACACTGTGGGGGGTAGACTAGATTCTTTGGTGTATACTGTGGGGGTAGACTAGATCTTTTGGTGTACACTGTGGGGGGAGATTAGATCCTTTGGTGTTCACTGTGGGGGGAGACTAGATCTTTTGGTGTACACTGTGGGGGGTAGACTAGATTCTTTGGTGTATACTGTGGGGGTAGACTAGATCTTTTGGTGTGCACTGTGGGGGGAGATTAGAACCTTTGGTGTTCACTGTGGGGGGAGACTAGATCCTTTGGTGTACACTGTGGGGGGAGATTAGATCCTTTGGTGTTCACTGTGGGGGGAGACTAGATCCTTTGGTGTACACTGTGGGGGGAGATTAGATCCTTTGGTGTTCACTGTGGGGGGAGACTAGATCCTTTGGTGTTCACTGTGGGGGGAGATTAGATCCTTTGGTGTTCACTGTGGGGGGAGACTAGATTCTTTGGTGTATACTGTGGGGGTAGACTAGATCTTTTGGTGTACACTGTGGGGGGAGATTAGATCCTTTGGTGTAAGCTGTGGGGGTAGACTAGATCCTTTGGTGTTCACTGTGGGGGGAGATTAGATCCTTTGGTGTACACTGTGGGGGTAGACTAGATCCTTTGGTGTAAGCTGTGGGGGTAGACTAGATCCTTTGGTGTACACTGTGGGGGTAGACTAGATCCTTTGGTGTACACTGTGGGGGTAGACTCATATATATATATATATATATATATATATATATATATATATATATATATATATATATATATATATATATATATATATATATATATATATATATATATATTATCCAACGCACATACACGCACATATATAATGTACATATGTGACATTTGCAGGTTTTAATTGATATTTGCGAATAGCTAGCTGTCTCTGGTGACCGTTCTTGCCCGTTATAAACGAGGGTTCGTTATTTCAGAATCGCTTTGGATACATAAAAAAAATAGATGACCTGGCTTTCTTTCATGTGTTTTACCAACCACTACAATTCCCTTAAACTGCCCCGCTGTTCGAAATTGATTTTAATCACCTTTTTTTTCTTTTATCTGCTAAAGTATTAATTTTGTCTTTAATCTTCTGGTGTAATTGGTCTCGTGTCGGTTCTGAGATTACAACAAATAGTTCCAGCGATAAAGTTCACTAATTAAGTGCTGAAATGGGGTATGTGTTGTTGAAAATAGGGATACATATTGCTGAAAATAGGGTACATGTTGTTGAAAATACTGTACATGTTGTTGAAAATAGTGATACATGTTGCTGAAAGAGATATATGTTGTTGAAAATAGGGATACATGTTGCTGAAATAGGGCACATGTTGTTGAAAATAGGGATACATGTTGCTGAAATAGGGATACATGTTGCTGAAAATAGGGATACATGTTGCTGAAATAGGGATACATGTTGCTGAAAATAGGGATACATGTTGCTGAAATAGGGATACATGTTGCTGAAAATAGGGATACATGTTGCTGAAATAGGGATACATGTTATCTTGAGATGATTGATTGATTTCGGGGCTTTTAGTGTCCCCGCGGCCCGATCCTGAATATGTTGCTGAAATAGGGTTACATGTTGCTGAAAATAGGGATACATGTTGCTGAAATAGGGATACATGTTGCTGAAATATGGATACATGTGTCCGTAACGTGTTGACCCATACGATTGCAACTAGTCACACATCACATTGGGACTGTTGGTATACAGTGCCAACATCTGTGTCCCTCCTTTTCCTGCACCTGATTCACCTCTTCCTCCCCTTGTTTCTCTTTCTCCTCTCCCTCCTCCTCTTCCTCTTCCTCCTCCTCCTCCTCCTCCTCCTCCTCCTCCTCCTCCTCCTCCTCCTCCTCCTCCTCTTCCTTCTCTCCCTCCATCCCCCCCCCCCCTCCTCCTACTACCATACTTTTTAAAGTGCGGGATTGCGTTTGGTGGACTTAAAAATGACACCGAATTGAAATCTCTGTCAGGTTGAACTTTAGGAGTAGCGTTAATGTTTAAAAGCAATGGGGGGGAGGGGAATAATGGGGGGTGGGAAGAAATGGGGAAAGGGGGGAGGGTTACGAATGTAGGAAATGGAATGCCAAGAAATGGAGAAAGTGGAGAGACATGCAGAGAGACACGAATGAGGATGGAAACTCCAGGAGACGAATAAATAAATCGATGAGTAAATGGGGAAAATGAATTAATGGAGATTGGAAATGAATGGGGGGGATTGGGAGGAGAAGTTAATAAGGGATGGGAAGCAGTGACTAGGGAAAGCGTTCGAGGCTTCAGTTAGCATTTATCAACATATTCGCGCATTGCTCCTTAATATTAATTATTTAACGCATTGACCGTTAACCCACTGTTAATTTACGCATTGACCGTTAACCACTGTTAATTTACGCATTGACCGTTAACCCACTGTTAATTTACGCATTGACCGTTAACCCACTGTTAATTTACGCATTGACCGTTAACCACTGTTAATTTACGCATTGACCGTTAACCCACTGTTAATTTACGCATTGACCGTTAACCACTGTTAATTTATGCATTGACCGTTAACCACTGTTAATTTACGCATTGACCGTTAACCCACTGTTAATTTACGCATTGACCGTTAACCCACTGTTAATTTACGCATTGACCGTTAACCACTGTTAATTTACGCATTGACCGTTAACCCACTGTTAATTTACGCATTGACCGTTAACCCACTGTTAATTTACGCATTGACCGTTAACCACTGTTAATTTACGCATTGACCGTTAACCCACTGTTAATTTACGCATTGACCGTTAACCACTGTTAATTTATGCATTGACCGTTAACCCACTGTTAATTTACGCATTGACCGTTAACCCACTGTTAATTTACGCATATACCGTTAACCACTGTTAATTATATATTTCTCGTAGCTGAAGAACAAGTCTGTAAATGTAATTAAAAATTGTCAAACAGAGAAAAGAAAAGCTTTCCGAGTCTGTCAAATTTCTTTGCATGAAAATTCCGCTTAATATGATTTTTTTTACTTAATATCATAACTGTGATTAGATAATCTCATTTCCCTAAACTGAGTTAAATTTACCTGAATTGACTTGAATTTGTTGGGTTTTACACACACACGACAGCAGCGTACTCTACACTGGCAAAAGTTAGAACGTCATTCAGAAACCTAAGTAAGGAGGCATTTGGGACGCTTTACACTGCCTACGTGAGGCCAGGCTTAGAGTATGCCGCCTCATCATGGAGCCCCCATCTGAAGAAGCATATAAGGAAACTGGAAAAGGTTCAGAGGTTTGCAACGAGACTCGTCTCAGAGTTATGAGGGATGGGGTATGAGGAGCGCTTGAGGGAACTGTGCCTTACGACTCTAGAAAATAGAAGGGGACATGATAGGAACGTATAAAATACTCAGAGGGATTGACAGAGTGGACAGCGACGAAATGTTCACACGGAATAGCAACAGAACGAGGGGACATGGGTGGAAGCTGGAAACTCAGATGAGCCACAGGGATGTTAGGAAGTTTTCTTTTAGCGTGAGAGTAGTGGAAAAATGGAATGCACTTAAGGAGCAGGTTGTGGAAGCAAATACTATTCATAATTTTAAAACTTGGTATGATAGGGAAATAGGACCGGAGTCATTGCTGTAAACTTCCGATGCTCGAAAGGCGGGATCCAAGAGTCAATGCTCGATCCTGCAGACACAAATAGGTGAGTACACACACAGGGGAACACGAACAAGGGGACACAGGTGGAAACTTAGTACCCAAATGAGCCACAGAGACATTAGAAAGAACCTTTTCAATATTAGCGTAGTTAGTAAATGGAATGCACCAAAAAGTGATGTGATGGAGGCTGACTCCATACACAGTTTCATATGTAGATATGATAGAGCCCAGTAGGCTCAGGAATCTGTACACTAGTAGATTTACTGTTGAAAAACTGGACCAAAAAGCCGAACCTCAACCCCCTGCAGTCACAACTAGGTGAGTAGAACTAGGTGAATTAGGTGAGTACTACCTAACCTAACCACAGCTACAACCATCACCACCTTGAGGTTACCTTGAGGTGCTTCCGGGGCTTAGCGTCCCCACGGCCCGGTCGTCGACCAGGCCTCCTGGTTGCTGGACTGATCAACCAGGCTGTTGGACCACAACCATAACAACCACCATCATGGATAACATAAAAAAAAATTTCAGTGAATATATTAAAACATTTCACAGATTGCCCGCGTGGTACATTTAATTATTTTTAATTAAGTAAAATTAGTCGTATCGTACATAAAATAAATTGTTGATTCCACGTTTGAGAGAAAAAAATGTGAATTAAAAGCAATAATTTTCTTGTATAAGATAAAACAAAATTAACTTTTAAATATTTACAGGATGCAATGTGTTTTTTTTCCAAGATTTGTTATGGTATGTGTGTGTGTGTGTGTTCATCTAGCTGTGTTCATCTAGTTGTGCTTGCGGGGGTTGAGCTTTGCTCTTTCGGCCCGCCTCTCAACTGTCAATCAACTGTTTACTAACTACTTTTTTTTTTTTTTTTTTTTTTTAAGTCAGCAGCCCGTGACAGCTGACTAACTCCCAGGTACCTATTTACTGCTAGGTAACAGGGGCATTCAGGGGCATTCTGCCTCGTGCGGGAATCGAACCCGCGCCACAGAATTACGAATCCTGCGCGCTATCCACCAGGCTACGAGGCCCCGTGTGTGTGTGTATGTGTGTGTGTGTGTGTGTGTGTGTGTGTGTGTGTGTGTGTGTGTGTGTGTGTGTGTGTGTGTGTGTGTGTCTGGATTTAGCATCCATTCACGAGCCTCGTCTTGGATGAAGGATTGAGAGTAAATCCCTTAATAGGATAAAACTTCATGAAACTGAAGTGAGAAGATTTAACCAAATACTTCGCAAAAGTAGGATTGAAAGGGATAAAGATCACCTCCACTGTTGAAGTTTGCTGTATCTATCAGCGGTGTTGCAGTATTGCTTGCAGGTGAGCTAGCAATTGATATAAAGTGAATAAAGTTTTTAATATTCAGAAAAGATCTGGGGTAAATACTGGCTTGTAAATCGGATGGTTGGCAAATAGATCAAAATCCCGGGTAGCACAAAATACATGGGGATCACTTGATTGTTTCAAGCGAAGGTTAGACATAGGTATGAATGAGTTTGGCTGTATATAAACTGGAGCTGCCTCTATGGTTCGTTCTATAGTTTCCTTAAGTTTTGTATTAATCTTTTAAACCAAGTAATTAACAGCATGATTTATAAGTCAAATGCATCTTGTGGTGAAATTAATGGATTAAGGTTAATTTATAGAAGTAATTGCCGAGGATTTTAAAGCATTTTTATCGTCAGTTCATTCAAATATTTTGTGTTTGATCAGCCATTATCCTCTCCCAGTGTTCCCTGTTGTCCTAAACCCTACCTTTCTCATTATAGAGATTCATAGAGTCTATATTCTCACCATAGAGATTCATAGAGTCTATATTCACTATTTAGACGGGCTGTCTATACAGCGTGTAGTAGGGGGGCTTACAATTGTATTCATACTCTATGAGCACAGTGAATGGAAGGTGAACACAGACTAGGAAACGAGGATTCACAATAACGTGGCTGAAATATATTGACCAGACCACACACTAGAAAGTGAAGGGACGACAGCATTTCAATCAGTCCTGGACCATTCTCTTGACCAGCGCACAATCGACTTGAGAATAGTCCAGGACGGACCGAAACGTCGTCGTCCTTTCACTTTCTAGTGTGTGGTCTGGTCAACAGAGACTAGGAGACCGTCTTTATCAGTCTGTGTTCACTCGCTAATTTAAAACATCTCCCCGAAGGTCGACTTTGTTAGGCAGCGCCACTCATCCTGTGAGTGGACACACCGCCATAGCAGCATGTACAACACTCCCCAATAGGAAGAAAACCCCGCTGGGTTGTTCATCCTGTCACTTGTACCCAGACACAGCTGGGACTTGCTTAACTGTCTCAAGTGAACAGCTTATCAAATAAGGTTAACATTTTTGACATTTCCTAACCCCTAAACTAACATTACCTTGTGGGTGCAAAGTAGTGAGAGAGAAAGAGAGAGAGAGAGAGAGAGAGAGAGAGAGAGAGAGAGAGAGAGAGAGAGAGAGAGAGAGAGAGAGAGAGAGAGAGAGAGAGAGAATCGTCATGTAGGTATTTGTATCCAAGACGAATTCTCACTATTATTGATTCTCTCCCACAGCCCCGTAGCTCCCTTACTAATTCTCTCTGCGGTTGGAAATAATTTGGTTTAATTCGCTGCGCTGAGTGTCAAGAGCCAAGTCATTCAGAGGAGTAACACAACTGTTTCGAATCCAACAACGATGTGTTGTTGAATTGGATACAGGTGTGCAGGTACACACCTGCAATCAGATCCATCCCCAAGAGTGACAATAGGCGCTGTTGCATTGGTGATTCAAGCAGAGAGAGAGAGAGAGAGAGAGAGAGAGAGAGAGAGAGAGAGAGAGGGATGGGTAGGCTGCCTGTCCACTCCACCTAGCCACGCCACCACCAACAACAACTATCCTCACATACTCCCTCAACGCACGCAATCCCCACCGAGTGTAATTATGGCACGCACATAAACCACCACCACCACCAGGAGGAGCAGACTCACACACATATAACTGGTGCGACTGTGAGGGAGGCTGAGGGTAGTGAGGGAGGCTGGGGGTAGGGAGGGAGGCTGGGGGTAGTGAGGGAGGCTGAGGGTTGGGAGGGAGGCTGAGGGTAGGGAGGGAGGCTGAGGGTAGGGAGGGAGGCTGGGGGTAGGGAGGGAGGATGAGGGTAGGGAGGGAGGCTGAGGGTAGGGAGGGAGGCTGAGGGTAGGGAGGGAGGCTGAGGGTAGGGAGGGAGGCTGAGGGTTGGGAGGGAGGCTGAGGGTAGGGAGGGAGGCTGAGGGTAGGGAGGGAGGATGAGGGTAGGGAGGGAGGCTGAGGGTTGGGAGGGAGGCTGAGGGTAGGGAGGGAGGCTGGGGGTAGGGAGGGAGGATGAGGGTAGGGAGGGAGGCTGAGGGTAGGGAGGGAGGCTGAGGGTTGGGAGGGAGGCTGAGGGTAGGGAGGGAGGCTGAGGGTAGGGAGGGAGGCTGAGGGTAGGGAGGGAGGCTGAGGGTAGGGAGGGAGGCTGAGGGTAGGGAGGGAGGCTGAGGGTAGGGAGGGAGGCTGAGGGTAGGGAGGGAGGCTGAGGGTAGGGAGGGAGGCTGAGGGTTGGGAGGGAGGCTGAGGGTAGGGAGGGAGGCTGAGGGTAGGGAGGGAGGATGAGGGTAGGGAGGGAGGCTGAGGGTAGGGAGGGAGGCTGAGGGTAGGGAGGGAGGCTGAGGGAGGGAGGGAGGCTGAGGGTTGGGAGGGAGGCTGAGGGTAGGGAGGGAGGCTGAGGGTAGGGAGGGAGGATGAGGGTAGGGAGGGAGGCTGAGGGTAGGGAGGGAGGCTGAGGGTAGGGAGGGAGGCTGAGGGAGGGAGGGAGGCTGAGGGTTGGGAGGGAGGCTGAGGGTAGGGAGGGAGGCTGGGGGTAGGGAGGGAGCCTGGGGGTAGGGAGGGAGGCTGAGGGTTGGGAGGGAGGCTGAGGGTAGGGAGGGAGGCTGAGGGTAGGGAGGGAGGCTGGGGGTAGGGAGGGAGGATGAGGGTAGGGAGGGAGGCTGAGGGTAGGGAGGGAGGCTGAGGGTAGGGAGGGAGGCTGAGGGTTGGGAGGGAGGCTGAGGGTAGGGAGGGAGGCTGAGGGTAGGGAGGGAGCCTGGGGGTAGGGAGGGAGGATGAGGATAGGGAGGGAGGCTGAGGGTAGGGAGGGAGGCTGAGGGTAGGGAGGGAGGCTGGGGGTAGGGAGGGAGGCTGAGGGTAGGGAGGGAGGCTGGGGGTAGGGAGGGAGGCTGGGGGTAGGGAGGGAGGCTGGGGGTAGGGGGGAGGCTGGGGGTAGGGAGGGAGGCTGGGGGTAGGGAGGGAGGCTGGGGGTAGGGAGGGAGGCTGGGTGTAGGGAGGGTGGCTGGGGGTAGGGAGGGAGGCTGGAGGTAGGGAGGGAGGCTGGAGGTAGGGAAGGAGGCTGGGGGTAGGGAGGGAGGCTGGGGGTAGGGAGGGAGTCTGGGGGTAGGGAGGGAGGCTGAGGGAAGGGAGGGAGGCTGGGGGTAGGGATGGAGGCTGGGGGTAGGGAGGGATTCTGGGGGTAGAGAGGGAGGCTGGGGGTAGGGAGGGAGGCTGGGGATAGGGAGGGAGGCTGAGGGTAGGGAGGGAGGGTGAGGGTAGAGAAGGAGGATGGGAAGGGTCTTGGGGGAGGTGTTTGTCAAGATGGGATGGAATGGGGTGTTGTGCTTATCAAGAACAGGTTGAAAGGGGTGTCGTGAGAGATTGTGTTTGTCAAACCTGCTTGTCAAGCCTGATTGTCGCCTGGGGGGGGGGGGATCACAACGTCTAATGAGGCAGCCTCATTAGACACTGAGTTGTTAGTCTCGTCCGAACCTCACACTCAGACCTTGATAAACTACTCAAGAGAGTGCGAAAATATCTATAATTTCATTCCATAAATTTCACATATACACAAGTGTGAGTTTTCGTCTTATTTTATTATATCTGTGAAAAGATATGAATATATATATATATATATATATATATATATATATATATATATATATATATATATATATATATATATATATATATATATAATGTCATGATTTCCAATTAACAAATTCATGCTTTCAAAATTACCTACAAATCCATCGAAGCCTCGAGTCATATCTTTTGAAATTCAAAATACAGTCACGTCACCATCAGTGCTTTGTAAAAAATGCTATAGTGATGTTTTAGGAGAATTTAGTGACGACTGGTGATTATAAATCCTACACTAAATGGTAACTGTCAATTATCATGATGCCATATTTATAATTGAGAGTTACAGAAATAAAAATTGTAAAATTCAAGTATTTTACTTATAATAATTGAAATATTGCATTGAATTCACAGATTTTACATTGAAATTAATTCATGTATTATGCGTTAATTTATATTAATTCTATTGTTTTTTAATTGACATTTTGTGGGTTATTTTTCTGTTAGTTTAGTTTTTTTCATTTTCAACAGCCTCTTCCATCCCCCTTCCATGTCCCTATTTCCTTCCCTGTGTCCCTATTTCCTTCCCTGTGTCCCTTTTTTCTTTCCCTGTGTCCCTTTTTTCTTTCCCTGTGTCCCTTTTTTCTTCCCTGTGTCCCTTTTTTCTTCCCTATGTCCCTTCCCTTTCTCCATTTCTTCTTGGTTTTTATTTCCTCTAATTTTTTGTTAGTCCGTCTCTCTGTTCATTCTTTTTTACCTTTTTCTCGTTTCTCTTCTCCTTTTCTCTCCCACTCTCTTTCATACCTTTTCGTTTATGCTTCTTTCCACGTCTTTATTCCCCTTCTTTATTTCCGCTTTGTGTTTTCATCTTGCCTTTTCTCCTCTTTCCTTTCCATGGCGCCTTTCATTCCCTTTCCTACTTTCTCCAGACTTTCTCTGTTCCACAGTTCTACCTTTCTCGGTGGACTTACTTTGTTCCATTCACTTTCTTCATTCTACAGTCTTTCTTTATCCTTCCCACCACCTTTATCCAGTCTTTCTTTACCCTTCCCACCACCTTTATCCAGTCTTTCTTTACCCTTCCCACCGCCTTTATCCAGTCTTTCTCTTCCCTTCCCACCGCCTTTATCCAGTCTTTCTCTTCCCTTCCCACCGCCTTTATCCAGTCTTTCGTTACCCTTCCCACCACCTTTATCCAGTCTTTCGTTACCCTTCCCAACGCCTTTATCCAGTCTTTCGTTACCCTTCCCACTGCCTTCATCCAGTCTTTCTCTACCCTTCCCATCGCCTTTATCCAGTCTTTCTTCACCCTTCCCACCGCGTTTATCCAGTCTTTCTCTTCCCTTCCCACCGCCTTTATCCAGTCTTTCTTTACCCTTCCCACCGCCTTTATCCAGTCTTTCTCTTCCCTTCCCACCGCCTTTATCCAGTCTTTCTCTTCCCTTCCCACCGCCTTTATCCAGTCTTTCTCTTCCCTTCCCACCGCCTTTATCCAGTCTTTCTCTTCCCTTCCCACCGCCTTTCGCTCCCTGCTGTCCCTGTTCCACTTAGTGGGAGAGGAGAGCCACCACGGCCGTGAGTGTGGGCCGCAGGTGTGGAGTGTTATTATTCTCAAGAATATTCTCTTTTTTTGTCTCTTTGTGGTGGTTTTATTTGGCATTAACACATCCAATCTCTCTCTCTCTCTGTCTCTCTCTGTCTCTCTCTCTCTCTCTCTGTCTCTCTCTCTCTCTCTCTCTCTCTCTCTCTCTCTCTCTCTCTCTCTCTCTCTCTCTCTCTCTCTCTCTCTCTCTCTCTCTCTCTCTCTCTCTCTCTCTCTCTCTCTCTCTCTCTCTCTCTCTCTCTCTCTCTCTCTCTCTCTCTCTCTCTCTCTCTCTCTCTCTCTCTCTCTCTCTCTCTCGTGTTTAAATAACTGGATTAAAAGCCTTCATTCCCATGTATAACTTCCTGACCCTTACCTCCTGCCCTTATCCATGCCTTTACTCATTCCCTTACCCATTAACTTACCCCTTCCCTTGCTCTTACCCAAGACCTGCTCCTCCCCTGGCCCTGTGTGTAATATTGGTTAACTAACCACTCAAATTCATAATAGAATATCCATTTGAACATTTTTATAAACACACACACACACACACACACACACACACACACACACACACACACACACACACACACATAGAAACCTGTGTAAGGAATCCTTCAGAACCCTGTATACCACGTATGTAAGACCAATCCTGGAGTATGCGGCCCCCAGCATGGAGCCCGTACCTTGTCAAGCACAAGACGAAGCTGGAAAAAGTTCAGAGGTATGCCACTAGGCTAGTCCCAGAACTAAGAGGCATGAGTTACGAGGAAAGGCTGCTTGAGATGCGCTTCACTGCACTGGAAGACAGAACAGTAAGGAGAGACATTATCACTACCTACAAAATTCTCAGAGGAATTGACAGGGTAGATAAGGGTACACTTTTTACCACGGGTGGTACGCGAACAAGGGGACACAGGTGGGGACTGAGTACCCAAATGAGCCACAGGGACGTTAGAAAGAACTTTTTCAGTGTCAGAGTAGTTAACAGGTGAAATGCATTATGCAGTGATGTGGTGGAAGCTGACTCCATACACAGTTTCAAATGTAGATATGATAGAACCCAGTAGGCTCAGGAATCTGTACACCAGGTGACTGACAGGTGAGAGGCGGGACCAAAGAGCCAGAGCTCAACCCCCTCAAACACAACTAGGTGATTACACACACACACACACACACACACACATATATATATATATATATATATATATATATATATATATATATATATATATATATATATATATATATATATATATATATATATATATATATAAGACGGCAAGCGGTTACTGTTGGGGGAAAGAGACCCAGCTCACCCCCCCCCCCCTCCTCGTGACCATTGTCCGAGGTAATAATGGGACTGGCAGACAAGTTCTATAATGGGCTCCACTAGTGCAATTTACTGTTTATTATGTAGAATAATAGGTTCTATCCTGCCTCGTGTTCTCTTCTTTCCTCTCTCCCTCTCTTATATTTCTTTGTCTCTCTCTCTTTTTTGGTCTGTTTCTCTTATTTTTTTGAGGGATTTTGTATGGTATATTTTTTGGTGTGTTTCTCTCTTTAACTTATTCCCGAATCTCTTCTTTCCTTTCGTCTCTTACTCTCTCTCTCTCTCTCTCTCTCTCTCTCTCTCTCTCTCTCTCTCTCTCTCTCTCTCTCTCTCTCTCTCTCTCTCTCTCTCTCTCTACCTTTATTACTATATTGTCGTCGATAAGATCGTGTTCTGTAATTGTAAACTCTCAACTTGGTCCACATTTGTGGTAAACTGTTCTTTTTCTTATATAACATTTACACATGTCAAAATGTTTATATAATGTTGTGTAATTCTCTGAGAGTTTCAGTATATCTTCAGGTCTATTGATGCTTGCTGAAGATAGATTTTTAAGGGATTTATATTTTAGATATTTTCAAATGTTTTTGCTTTTGAAAATTCGAATATAAGGATTCGTATGAGTTGTGTGTTTAGGGGGGGGGGGTGTATGTTGGTTCAGGTGTAAGTGGGAGTGTATATTGTGCTTCAGGTGTGGGAGGTGTGTGTAGAGGCTGAGGTGGCTTTGGTAATGCTAAAAAAAAAGGTTATATGAATTGATGACTGGCATGAATTCATCACCACAATGTGGTGATATTCATCTCATCTCTACTTCATTCTTTATCATATCAAATCTGAAATGTCGTCAGAAAATTTTGATGCAAATAATATCAAACTTTTATTTGAAGCAAAAGTTTTTTTGGGGGCAAAAATCATTGATCTTGGAACCCCTTAAACCCTTAGAATACACTATGAATGTATACATTATATACATAATGTATATATATATATTCACAAATCAATGTATTTAAATCATGCTAGCGTGATTTACTAGCATGTAAATCATGCCACTATTTACTCTGTTGCAACTCTTGGTTGCATGCAACTGATAAGTCCTCACTACACTGATGTTGGTTATCTACAATGAACATGCAGTAGATGTGGTAGAGGAGTAGATAACGTCTACTGCGATAACCCTAAAGTACAAGCGAATCATCTCGTCATCTGGTGATGCCTCTAGCTAGCTCATCAATTACTCTGCTGTTGCATGGATCAATTGCAATGTTGCTACTGGCTAGATCATCAATTACTCTGCTGTTCCAGGGATGAATTGCAATGTAGCTACTGGCTAGATCATCAACACTCACACAGGGCTCAATGGCCATGTTGATATGGCTAGAGCACCAACACCAACCCTGGCAATGTTGCAGGGGCTCTATTGCAATGTTGCTCTCGTAGCTCGATCATCAACATAGGTCTTCATGACTCTCCACAGACCAGAAAACGAGAGGTTCACTATGCCAGAGGCAGCTATGGCGCCTGTTCTGATTTCCCGGTTGCCATATTAAGCAAAATATCGTCGGCCGATTTATCGTATATCGTCAAAATATCGTCAGGCGAGGCTCCGTTGCTTGTTTCGTTTTCATAACTCGTGTTCATTGGGGGTCGAAAGGTTGTCATGGCACAAGAGGACTATTCCGTGTGTTATACTGTGGGTTAATGTTTTAGTTATGGGTAAGTGGTGAATATGTGATGGTTACCAGTGGCTTAGGTAGGTGGGAGGGGGGTAGTGTGTGTGTGTGTGGGGGGGGGGGGGGGGTGTGTGGGGGGGGGGTGTGTGTGGGGGGGGTGTGTGTGGGTGTGGGTGTGTGTGTGTGGGGGGGGGGTGTGGGTGTGTGTGTGTGGGTGTGTGTGTATGTGTGTGTGTGTGGGTGTGTGTGGGGGGGGTGTGTGTGGGTGTGGGTGTGTGTGTGTGTGGGGGGGGTGTGTGTGGGTGTGGGTGTGTGTGGGGGGGGTGTGTGTGTGTGTGGGTGTGTGTGTGTGTGGGGGGGGGTGTGTGTGGGTGTGGGTGTGTGTGTGTGGGGGGGGGGGGGGTGTGTGTGTGTGGGTGTGTGTGTATGTGTGTGTGTGTGGGTGTGTGTGGGTGTGGGTGTGTGTGTGTGGGGGGGGGGGGTGTGTGTGGGTGTGTGTGTGTGTGTGTGGGTGTGTGTGGGTGTGGGTGTGTGTACTCACCTAGTACTCACCTAGTTGTGTTTGCGGGGGTTGAGCTCTGGCTCTTTGGTCCCGCCTCTCAACCGTCAATCAACAGGTGTACAGATTCCTGAGCCTATCGGGCTCTGTCATATCTACACTTGAAACTGTGTATGGAGTCAGCCTCCACCACATCACCCCCTAATGCATTCCATTTGTCAACCACTCTGACACTAAAAAAGTTCTTTCTAATATATCTGTGGCTCATTTGGGCACTCAGTTTCCACCTGTGTCCCCTTGTGCGTGTGCCCCTTGTGTTAAATAGACTGTCTTTATCTACCCTATCAATTCCCTTCAGAATCTTGAATGTGGTGATCATGTCCCCCCTAACTCTTCTGTCTTCCAGCGAAGTGAGGTTTAATTCCCGTAGTCTCTCCTCGTAGCTCATACCTCTCAGCTCGGGTACTAGTCTGGTGGCAAACCTTTGAACCTTTTCCAGTTTAGTCTTATCCTTGACTAGATATGGACTCCATGCTGGGGCTGCATACTCCAGGATTGGCCTGACATATGTGGTATACAAAGTTCTGAATGATTCTTTACACAAATTTCTGAATGCCGTTCGTATGTTGGCCAGCCTGGCATATGCCGCTGATGTTATCCGCTTGATATGTGCTGCAGGAGACAGGTCTGGCGTGATATCAACCCCCAAGTCTTTTTCCTTCTCTGACTCCTGAAGAATTTCCTCTCCCAGATGATACCTTGTATCTGGCCTCCTGCTCCCTACACCTATCTTCATTACATTACATTTGGTTGGGTTAAACTCTAACAACCATTTGTTCGACCATTCCTTCAGCTTGTCTAGGTCTTCTTGAAGCCTCAAACAGTCCTCTTCTGTTTTAATCCTTCTCATAATTTTAGCATCGTCCGCAAACATTGAGAGAAATGAATCGATACCCTCCGGGAGATCATTTACATATATCAGAAACAAGATAGGACCGAGTACAGAGCCCTGTGGGACTCCACTGGTGACTTCACGCCAATCGGAGGTCTCACCCCTCACCGTAACTCTCTGCTTCCTATTGCTTAGATACTCCCTTATCCACTGGAGCACCTTACCAGCTACACCTGCCTGTCTCTCCAGCTTATGTACCAGCATCTTATGCGGTACTGTGTCAAAGGCTTTCCGACAATCCAAGAAAATGCAGTCCGCCCAGCCCTCTCTTTCTTGCTTAATCTGTGTCACCTGATCGTAGAATTCTATCAAGCCTGTAAGGCAAGATTTACCCTCCCTGAATCCATGTTGGCGATTTGTCACGAAGTCCCTTCTCTCCAGATGTGTTACCTGGTTTTTTCTCACGATCTTCTCCATCACCTTGCATGGTATACAAGTCAAGGACACTGGCCACTGTGTGTGTGTGTGTGGGTGTGTGTGTGTGTGTGTGTGTGGGTGTGTGTGTGTGTGTGTGTGTGTGTGTGTGTGTGTGTGTGTGTGTGTGTGTGTGTGTGTGTGTGTGTGTGTGTGTGTGTGTGTGTGTGTTTACTAGTTGTGTTTTTACGGGGGTTGAGCTTTGCTCTTTCGGCCCGCCTCTCAACTGTCAATCAACTGTTTACTAACTACTATTTTTTTTTTTTTTTTTTTTTTTTTTCCACACCACACACACACACACCCCCCAGGAAGCAGCCCGTGACAGCTGACTAACTCCCAGGTACCTATTTACTGCTAGGTAACAGGGGCATTCAGGGTGAAAGAAACTTTGCCCATTTGTTTCTGCCTCGTGCGGGAATCGAACCCGCGCCACAGAATTACGAATCCTGCGCGCTATCCACCAGGCTACGAGGCCCCCCCTTACACACACACAGTGGTGTGTGTGTGTGTGTGGGTGTGTGTGTGTGGGTGTGTGTGTGTGGGTGTGTGTGTGTGGGTGTGTGTTTACTCACCTAATTGTGCTTTGGGGGGGTGAGCTTCGGCTCAAAAGTCCCGCCGCTCAACTGTCAGTCAACTGATGTACGGATTCCTGAGCCTATTGGGCTCCATCATATTTACATTTTCATAATGTATATGGAGTCAGCGTCCACCACATCTCTGCCGGGTTCATCCCATCTATTAACGAGGAGTCCCAATAACGTGGATAAAGTAAGCTGACCAGACTACACACTAGAAAGTGAAGGGACGACGACGTTTCGGTCCGTCCTGGACCGTTCTCAAGTCGATTGTGAATCGACATTCACAATCGACTTAAGA